>NC_057810.1:216067657-216282715 GCF_018294505.1 Triticum aestivum | reverse complement strand
TCATATAGCAGCAGCAGCAGTAGCTCATAGCAATTCATCATATAGCAGCAGCAGCAGCTCATAGCAACTCATCATACAGCAGCAGCAGCTCATAGCAATTCATCATATAGCAGCAGCAGGAGCAGCTCATAGCAATGCATCATATAGCAGCAGCAGAAGCAGCTCATAGCAATTCATCGTATAGTGGATCAGAATGAAAATTTGGCAAAAAAATCAGAGGAGATCCTCACCTTGTTGGATGAGCTCATCCTTCAACAGCACCTCAAGGCCATGGCCTGGGAGGAGGGGAGGGGGAATAAGGTGCCTTCTGCCGCAGTGTGGCATCAGCCATAGTTGTGTAGCACCCGTCGGAGTAGTGCGTTGGACGAACCATAGTGGAGCAGCTGCTGGAGACCATGAGAATGAGGGGCGGCGCCAGAGGGAGGAGATGCCAGGGAGATTTGCCCCTACCCACCGGCCATGTAGCCTAGCTGTACATAGCATCGTCGAGGACCAGGCCAGATGCGACCAGTGGCAATGGCTCGCTGGAGGAACCCTAGTGCTGCAGGTAGGGGATCGAGGTAGAGGGAAAGGGGAGAGGAGATGCAAGCGGGCAGGGCAATGAATGCTTGCGTGTTTGTTTTTACTTGAGGGTCAGGTGTGACACGGGCGTCAGCAGTTGCATTTTGAGTGTAATATAGGCAAACAACAGAGTCATTTCACTATTCCCCTTCCCTTTAATTTTTAGTGAGGTTCTACCCGAAACACCCCCTTCCAAAGCAAAATTAGTTAAGCCCAAGCCCATAACTCAAAAATGACTTCTTTACATCTTTTATGGCTTATTTTGACAATATGCCCTGAAAAGGCGGAATCGAACTGGCCCTTAACCTACAATTCAATTGTGTGTGCAATGATGAATCACTCCTGCCTGCTATCTGTACATTTAGGCATCATCATACATGGCATAACCTAATACATGTGCATTCCATTGTAGAATCTGGAATATGCAATGTTTATGTTAGTTCATACGTTGCACATGATGTTTAAATGCCCCTTAAATCTGGTCAGTCAAGTGATGGTCTTTAAGCCTCCTTCTTTGCTTCTTTTCTTGATATGTAAGATTTGCTCACACATCTATTCAATTGCTTGTTTGCATTAGCCAGCCATACTAGGACTGTTTGCTTTGATTACTTGCTGTTCTTGACCTAACACTCTAACAGAGCTTGTCAACGATTTAAACACTAAGGGATGCTGTAGTGGGGCCTTGTCTAACTCATAGGTGACATAAAGGTTTGGCTGTACACTACAGTAGGCTCTCCAAGAGTACCTGGAGATCCAGTTCGAAGGTATGCCTAGTTTTTACATAGTGCAGACATAGTAAATGCTCATTTCATTGTGTGCAAGTGCAAGAGATGCGGCATGTTTCATTATGTGGTGTTGTTTTGTTATAATCTCATCCTTTTGTGTTCATAGACTGGAAAATATGCATATTTATCTTCCAAGGAGACGAGTAACTAGTTTGTGTCACCTTGCAGAGGAGGTGCAATGAAGATAAGATTGAGGATTTCCAAGTACAATATGTTAGGATGGAGCCTTGCAAGAGAAGTAGGAGCTGCGCTGAGCCTCTTCAACCTGCTAAGGTAAGTCACTGTATGCAACTCAACAGTTCAATTCCTTGTTTGTTTCAGGCATAGTTAATTTTCTCTTTTCAATTGCTTTATTTGTCCTCAATTAATGAGATGCCAAGATAATCATGCCTGATGTTCGGTACTTGTATCACTATTAGTTTACATAATTAAAGGCCTTACCATTTAATTACTCTGCCGAAGTGTGCCTGAAGCTTTGAAGTCTATTAACCAACTATTATTGCATGAGGCTCACAATCTAATTTATACTACGCTAATGATTGCATAGTTTTGCCTGCTGTAGTATGTTCGTATGAAACCCTCTGCTGTTCATTATGCTCCCTAAGACTTTAATTGAGGTATAGAATGGCCAACTGCTTGCTTACTTATACGCAATGTGCTGTCTAAATTTGTAACTTGTCTGTGTTTTCGATTGGGCCCCAACATCATGCTCCTCTGATGAGCTAAGAGGGATTTCTATATGCAGGCCGCACAGACTATCTTTTTCATAATTTTTAAAATATCACCTGCTTATGCTTCATGACGTGTAACATTTTTTGTGTGAAAGTGACGTGTAACATTATTGATAGTCCTGTTTTGCCATGTAGTACAAAATAGTGTCTTGTTCGCTTCACTGTTGTAACTATATTTTTGCCCTAGTCATGTGTACTTACAGAAACATTTCAGGATGAAGTGACATCAACACAAAAATCTGCGAGCAGTGCGGCATGGCCGTTACCAAATGATTATGGATTGGAATTGGAATGTGCTGATGTTCTCGATCATCAACTAGAGGTGGCAAGACAACGTGTACATGATTGTCAACGTATAATCAATAAGTTGAGACTGGACATGCAGGTATTAGATGCAGGAGTCAAAAAATGAAACAAGACATCGAGGTAACCATGAAGGAATTGGAGATTTTGCAGACTGAAATTTGTGCTATCTGAATCCGGCCAATCCTATTTCCTGAAGAGATTATAGTTCAAATGGAGTTAAGTGGATGCGCGTCCATGATGTATGAGTTGTATTTGCCTAGTGTATGTAATTTGCTGTTTGTGTATGCTTTATTATCACCTATGCCGAACCATAATGCCCAGTGGGTATAATCGGCTGTAATTTCTTTATTGTATAGTGTAGGATTATTCTACCTTTCTATGCCTTGATCTCTTTGTTGTATAGTGTATGCTTTTTAGAGGTGATAGTATTGAGTAGGATAATTCTTTGAATATGCTATATGGTTCAAACGGGGGCCAACTCGCCCGACCATGGCCCTTCACGGGCCGTCGAATCCATGGGCCATGTACGGGCCATCGGATCCATGGGCCTTCTACGTCTCGTAGGATCCATGGGCCTTCTACGTCTCGTAGGATCCATGGGCCTTCTACGTCTCATAGGATCCATGGGCCTTCTACGTCTCGTAGGATCCATGGGCCGCCGACTCATTTATGGGTCTTGTACGGGCCTTTAATGGGCCGTAGACGGGCATTTAATGGAAACTGTACGTTTTATGCGCTGACCATAACGGGCCGTTAATAGGCCGTATTTGGTGATGCTATGAAAATGGCCCAACAAACTAACGGTCCACAAACGGGCCAACTTGTAACGACGGGCTGAATTTGGCCCACAAGCAGAAAATGACAGTAACGGACCATAAGCAACCGAATGCTGCAAATGAGCCCAAGAATAAATGGCCCCTCAGAAGGCCGAAAGTTAACATGGGCTGGAAACGGCCCAACGGAATAACGGCCCGTTAATGGGTATAAAGTGTTACACTGTTCTTTACGGGTCAGTTTCACCGCGGGCCATTAATGGGTGTAAAGTAATACACTGTTCATTACGGGCCAGTTTCAGCATGGGCCGCTAATGGGCCAAGAGTTACAAAGGGCCTCATATGGGCCGAAAGACGTCATGGGCTATACATGGGCAAGAAATGAAAACAGGCTGGAATCATATTGGATGGCCCAGATGACGCTACTGGGCCTAATTCGCATAGGGCGTAACGGGCCTTGGGTTAGCAGGCTGTAAATGGGCTATATGCTAACAGGTCGATAACATGCTTTCCATGGGCCGACCCGCCAGCTTTTGACCAAGTCAAACGGGCCGGCCTTTTCACAGGAATGGGCCACTATTGGGCCGTGCCACGTGTCGACGTATCATAGGCGCCTTCTGTCTAGTGAGTGGATGACATCTGTCCCAATGATGAGCCGACACGTGTTTCCTCCAGCCAATGATGATTTTACACGTGGAAAATCCCCATTGGTCGGGGCTGTTAACGGGTTATCGGATCCAAAACCCGACCCGATAGCTTAACAGCGTTCCGTTACGGTGGATGCCATGTGTCGGTCACCCTTGACGAAAGCACTTCTGTGACGCGTGATTTATCGTCATGGAAGTGGACACTTCCGTGATAATAATTTTGGTAATGTCATGGAACACTTCTACGACATCACAGGTATGACTATCTTGATTCTGTCATAAAATCATCATGGATGTACATGCATGACAAAAAACGCGACCTACTGTGACAAACACGTATCATCATGGAAGTGTATTTTTTTTGTAGTGCAGACTCACTTTGTCTCTCTATCTATATGTCTCTCTATTGACCTCTCTTTCTCACACCGTATCTTCCACGCATTGAAGCTACCTCTCCATCCCTCGCAAAGCAGCGGTTTTTTACATTGCGAGGGGCACTCCAACCTTGGATTAATTTGTGTAGGCATTTATTCCGGTCGGTTTAGATTATATTTTCGTAGCATTCAGCCCACAACTACTCCAAACACCGTTGCAACCCCCGCAACTCCCCTAGTTGATTTCCCTCTGGCTCGGTCATCGCTCTCTCGCATGTCCTTTCTCACCATCAGTTTTGCACCATGGTATTATTGCAAAAACTCTATTGTTCTCTTTAATTATTATAAATAAGCTACAAAACTACACACTGATAGTCCACTTGGAATGGAACAAATTTCGACCCACAAATTAAAGTGCCACAAACTACACACCGAGGGGCCCACATGTCATGAAACAAATTTGGACCCATATACAAATTAATTATTAAAGGATGAAGATTGAACATGCGACCAGGGCCTTCAAGCCGCACGTCAATAGGCAACATACATAGAACAACAATGTTTGTTGTACTCCCCTTTGTTCAGATAATGTTTTTATATTACCACAGCCTATTTAATGGATAACATGTAATATTATTTTAGTACTATTCGCCTTCACTTACTGGTGGGTTCCATGTGTGCTCTCTCTCTCCTCCCCTTCTGCGTTTAGACGCACGGGCAAACATGAAGAACTCGCGGGCGATGTTGCCGTTGACCATATCTGGACGTGTTCACAAGTTACGGCACCAGTTTCACGTACTAGCAACACTAGTCAGTGTGTACGTGCAATGCACGTTAATTTGGAAGTATATTAAGTGCATGCGGATATTAAGTAGGATATTATATGCGTGTTATTATGTGATTAGCACTATTTTTGGCATGAAATTAACTGCACGATAAACGTGTTGAGCGCTCGACATTGAAGCAGTCTAGGTTGTTGGATGACAAGGAATACATGTGGCTTGATGACGTTTTATATTTAATTTGATACGGCTCTAGCGAAACATTCAATCGATCAAACCATAGATTTCGTGCAGTCTGACTCCGACTTTAAATTATACGATGATCAATATAAAATAAACGGAAAAGATAAACGTTCGGATTTTAAGTATGGCAATCCGAACGTTTTTCATGGCAAATTTAGATTACACGGCGGCGGTGGGGGCGTCTTGCGGTGGGAAGCGGCTCCTCTGCCGTGCTCTATGTGTCGTCGGGCCACTGACCGACGGCGACGGCGGCGTCTTGCGCCATTGTTGGCGTACTCCTGGATGTTGGCCTAGCTTCAAGGAAGGCCAAAATGTTCTGGACTTCAGAGCAAGTCAACTGGCAGGAGGAGGCGAGTCGCGTTGGTGCAAGGAAGCGGTCGACTGCGGCCATCCATGCCGCTGAGGGGGGCACTGGCACCCGCGCGGGGACAGGCGCTGTCAATGGCACGGGGGAGACATTCGTATGCACGGGCACCGGCACGGGCGCGCACGTCAGTGCACGCGCAAGCGCTTGCGCTGGCAGGTGCACGGGCACCGGCACAGGCGTGCACGTCAGTGCACGCGCAAGCGCATGCGCTGGCAGGTGCACGGGCGCGTGAAAAATCGGCGGGGACCTCGTGGAACCCCGTGGGATCAAGCTAGGCGACAATGTGCACCTCCCATCCCATCAATGCCACGGGGATGGGTGCTGGCGAAGTCGGGGCGACGGGAGCCGGAACGGGAGCTGGGACAGGCGCGGTGTCTTCCCGCAAGGCCAGTTCAAGCTCGTCCCAAAGCGCCTTATGTTCTTGAGACTCCGGCTGGGTGTCTTCCTCAAGAAACTGGAAGACTAAGGGCAGACCATCGTGATGCGGCATGGCGTACGTTTAGGTCAGGCTAGTTGGAGGTAGACGACAGGAGAATCAGAGAGGAAGAGAGAAGATTGTAGCGATACCGGGTAATGCGGGGTTGATTTTAAACTGCGGCACTAGCGACATTAAAAGTGGGAGCAGTTGGGACGAAGGTGGGCAGCGGAGCCTGGTCAAAGGGCTCGCCTCCCGGTGAGCCTGCACAGTGGTCTGCTTGCATGCCTCCCTGTCAGCCGGCGCAGTGTCTGCTCGCATGCCTCCCTGTCAGCAGGCGTAGCGGTCTTCTCGCACGCCTCTTGTCGACTCACATGCTTGCTCGGACGACACCTGCCGATGAGAAGCGGGGACTCGTGGCGGCACGTAAACGCCCATGGTTTCAATAGTGAAAGCGTTCGCCTTAATGTGACAGGTCTTTGTTCCAAAATACCTTTGCTCTTCATTTGTGCAACTTGTCATAAGCAGCTTGTCTCAAATTGAAGAAAAACTTACGAAGTAATATTTGTGCCATATCACGTGACCATGCTCAGTTTCAAGAATTTATGCCCACTTTTGGATTTTCTGAAATTTAAGATCCAGGATTCGAAACAATATCATAACCTGCATCATGCAATAAATTTCAAGCCATACATTTGTCCTGTTGTATTTCTTAAGAAAGGATTTGGTCAACCATTTTGCTTAGTTAGACTTCAGACAAGTTATATATGCAGAGTAAAAGGATAATCCCTCCGTACCAGTCCATTACCTGATATATTAACTCAAGTACTAGGCACGAACAAATGGGCTCAATTCTATGCTCATCCTGGTGTAGTAGTAGTAGTACTAGGCAATGCAGTTGACGGGTGACCTTGACGAGCGGCGACCGAGGGAATTGAACCGTGCTCGGCACGGTAGCTAACGTTGTCTAGTTACTAAAGCATCCTTTTGTTGTTCATCGGTAGTCATTATGGACCGGGGACATGAGGGGAATTTCCTAGGGCTGGAATTCTGGCCGCCAGATATTTCGACTTGAAACGCTGAGGCTCGACTGGTTGGGGTTGCCTAATGTGCGTACCATGCACGCCACCGAAAGACACGAGCCCGGTTTTTTTTATTATTATTTTTTTAGGATCAACAAGAGCCAAGGTCTGGCTAGTACGCCGTTGGGTCCTACCATTCGAGAATACGGAAAGAACCTTTTAAATTGCTGAACAAATCTATGTGTATTACAATGCCCGTATTTTCCTTGCAAATACTAATCTCAACATGGTAATTGATTTATGACGAGTTGTTGAATTAGAGTGAGTTTGTGATATAGTGATCTCAACGTGGATTTCACATTTCATGGTATCCCTAGTAAGTTTTCCAATGCAAATTCAAATTTAAAAGATGAAAAATATGGAGATGAGAAAACTTTGTATGTATAAAGTATATGACCACACACACACACACACACAAAGACACACACGCATGAACACAACAACAATCCAATAAGTATAGTGCATCTATTTTTTCAAACCATGCATGTATGACATGAATTCAAAAATACTCCTTCTATTCCTAAATATTAGTCTTTTAGAGAGTCCAACAAGTGACTACATACGGAGCAAAATGAGTGAATCTAGACTCTAAAATATGTCTATATACATCCGTATGTGCCAGTCCATTTGAAATCTCTAAAAAGACTAATATTTAGGAACGAAGGGAAGTAAAATGTAAGACATGCATGGTCCTCCGTTCAATATTTAAAATGAACATGAAACTGAAACATGAATATTAAGTCTAGTACTACAGTACATGCAAATGTTGTGTTTAGGCGGAGCTATGATTGTCGGGGGTCAACCCCTCGACCTTAGATAAAATTGTGGAGCTCTGTTTAGGGTTGTTTAGATTATATTTGTCCCCACCCTCCCAACCACCGATTGGTTGTGCACCCCCACCCCTCCTCCCCAGGAGAATATCATGTGCCCCCATACCTTAGATGCTATATGCCGATACGAGTTGCTTGGAGCTTGTAGATCTGAGATATAGCAGCTCACATGATGTGTCTTAATTTTTTACAGGAAACCTTGATGAGTTTGAGAATTGCACACAATTTGTACAAAAACTACTCAGATGCCCTTGGATCCCATATCCAACGACCTCGAAGCTCGTATCACCGTAGCATCTAAGATGAAGGAGGACATCATATTCTCCTGTATGTAAGAATATCATGTGCTACCACACCTTAGATGCTTTGGTGATACAAGCTCTTCGGAGCCGTTGGATTTGTGACCCAACACCTCCTCGGTGGTTCGAATGGTTTTTGGCAGAAAAGCCCCAAAAGAGTTTGGCCACTGCTTACAAGCACAAAGACTGCTCAGATGCCATTGGATCTCAGATCAAACGACCTCGAAGCTCGTATCACCGTAGCATCCAAGCTGCGATAGCACCTTATGTTTTCTCGCACGGGAGAATATGAGGTGCTCCCGCACCGTAGATTCTATGGTGATACGAGTTCACTGAGATCTAACGGCCCACAGTAGGAGGTTTGAATGTTTTTGCAATATACGGCTGAGAGAGTTTGGGAAATGCGCAGAAAGTACAAGTACTACGCATGTGCCATCTGATCACTGATCATACGACCTAGATGCTCATATCACCGTAGCGGGTAATTAAGCTACGGGGAGCACCTAATATGAGCAACGGGGAGCCGTTGGATCGAAGATGCAGCGGCACACACGAGGCCTGAATGTTTTATTTGCAAAAAAACCTTTGGAGAGTTTGGAAATTGCGCATAATTACAAAGACTACTCCCAAGCCATTGGATCTCACTTCCAACGGTGTAAAAACTCGTATCACCATAGCATCTAAGCTGCGGGGTGGATGTGATATTCTATGCCGCTGTCATTTTTGTTCGTAAACTTGCAAAATACGTGTAACTCGTGCCGTTACTTGTCTAACCGCGCAAAGTGTTTGTTCAAAAAAACCATCCTACACTGAAATATCGGAACAACACACGGGGGTCCCACTTGTCATTAATCAAATTTGGACCTAAAACTAACAAATCTGAAAGACGAGATTCGAACTGGCAACCTGGACTACAAAGCGTAAGTCGATAGCCTGAAACAACAACGGTTGTTGGCTTTGTCCCATAACTTGATTTTATACAGTATTACGTTGAGTAGGGTAGAGGGAGTGCCTCGTCAACACGTGCATGACCGTTGACTCACTTACTGGTGGGTCCCAGGTCTGCGATCTCAATCTCTCTTCTCTCCATCGTCCAACCTTTGCACGGACACACACGAAGAGTGGCGCTAGCTTGCTGTGGTGTTATTACAACTAAAAAAAGCTTGGAAAATAGAAGAATCGCCTAGAACAAGAGACATTGTGGCTGGTCGAGAAGGAGCTAACCACATCTATCCTCCGTGCCACATTTGCATGATGAAGCTGTGTGGCTAGTGGGGTGTTTTCGACCGACTGGCTGGGTCCCGAGGTCAAACCATATGTACTACGTCTGATACAGTATATTTTTACACGCACATTTTTCCTCTGTGCCGAGACATGGCACACCCTACCGCGCGGTTTCGGGGTCCTCCCGGGTGGTGCACGCATATATTCTTCGTGATGTGGGATGCCCTACCGCGCATTTTCTGGGTCCTCCTTGGTCGTCGCACCGAAGCAAGTAAATGAGTCATCAAATCACGAAAGACCACCTTTCCCGCCGAGTACATCAGTGAAGCACGGTGGCTAGCTAGTTGGGCTAGTTCGACCGATTAGCTAGGCCGCCGCCACATTTTTTTTCACCCCTTTTTTAATCTACTTGCTGGCAGGTAAATTTAGATATCCACCGCGGCATTGCTCTAGTGTTTGGGTGCGGCAGGATTTTTAATTTTTTGATTGATGGGAGCAGGCGCGACAAGATTTTTAATTTTTTGATTGATGGGAGCAGGCGCGGCAGCAATTAGTCACGATGACTCCGCCTGTAAAACCCACTGCTTCCTGATGTGAGAAGTCGTCGACTAGTGTTTTACCATGGTGAAAACCAAAAGATTCCCCGCTCCTCGGCTGACTCCCTCCGCCTTCCCGTAGATTGCATTGCCTTTCAGCCGTTTCGCCCCCTTTGCTTGCTCTCCCCATTGCTTCTACGGACCTGCTTCTACCTGGTGCCATGGCGGCGCAGCAGATCACGGAGTCTGAGGTGAGGCGCCTGACACAGGAGCTCCAAGCCAAGGATGCGGAGCTCAGGGCGAAGGACGTGGAGCTCCGTGAGCTCAAGGAGGAGAAGAGTGCCATGCTTCTCCGTTATGTGCGGGAGTTCACAAAGCTTCAAAAGTGGCAGGCATCCACCACAAAGATGCTCGAGGCATCAGCGGCGTTGCTACAGAAAGCGGGAGATACGATAGGCAGTCAGGGGAGCCAGCTGGAGCGCGAGCGGGCCAATCGTGACGAGGTCCAGGATTGCCTCAGCCACTTGGTGAACCAAGTTGCCACGCACGTGTTGCGGCTGCGCGATGCCTACCGTCGTGCCAGCGCGACGATGCCGGCCGTCGTGCTAAACCCGTTCGACCACACGGTCGACTTCAACAAGTTGCGGCTTCCTGACCTGGTCTCCTTCTTCACCTATATCTCTGAGGAGCTGAGCCATCTCCGTGCGATGGTGGGGGCTGAGCTGGACAAGGAGGGGTTGCGGGCTGCCGTCTCCATTGCCGGGCGAATCCTTTCAGGGCTCCGTCACCGGAATCCATTCGTGCCATTGGACGCCGTCTTTGACGAGCTGTCTCCCATCGACTGGGAGCGGGCTCTGCGGGCGGTTGCACCCTGCATCACCAACGTCGTGCGCCTCGAGAAGCAGAGGGACTTCGGTGGTGTTTAGGCACCCTCTGCATGGGTCCATGTCTCGGCGCAACATGACCATTGGATCAAACTCAGACGGTGCAGATCAGTCACTGTTGCACAAAGCGTGTGGGTGTGTATGCTTGCATTCTCATCTCAATATAGTTGTTTCCTCTTCATGTATTTTTGTTAACCTACTAGTGTGGACTCATGCACCCTTCATGCACTCTGCCAAACACCCAAAAGTGGGTCGAGAAGGGAACTTTTGCTCCCATCCCGTGCACCCTTCATACACCCTGCCTAACACTATTCGTGCTTCATATGGTTCATGTTTCATGGAGTACTGTAGCACCATACTCTCCGTGCACTGTAGGCCTAGTTCTGTTAACATTGATCTCACCGTTGATTCTCGACCGGACAGTCGAAAAAGCGGTACTATGTTACATATAGTTGACATGCGCACAACATCATTTGTTATCGTCATATCTTACTACACTAGCAAGAAGATTATGTAGTACTGAGATATGAACCACTGCACATAATAGTAGTAGGAGCATTGTGTATGTTCAAGTGGCTGCAGTGTTTCGCACTCCTCCGTTGTAAGAGTGGAAATGCTTGCTGCAATCATTTTTTTTTCTTCAGAAAAATAGTGGACACACTCTACCGTGCAGATCCTCCTTCAGCCATGTACTAAATTACTCACTTTTGCCGACGTGTGGGACAGCCAGCACCTGGGTCCACCAGCCATGCACTAAATTACTCTGTAGTAGAGTGACGGTAGACTACCCTGATTGAAGCGCTGCAGTAATGCCCAATGAGCCATCAAATCACAAAACCCCCTCCTTTCCAGCAGTAAGTTGGACGGACGAAGCAACCATCATTTCACTCTTCTGTCTCAGCTTCCTCTCTTGAAGAAAACCCCCACTCGCTTCGCTTCTCCCTCATCTCGTTCCTCCTTTCACTCTTCTCTCTTAGCTTCCTCTCTTGGATGGACACTGGAGCACCGGCCGACGTGATTTCTATGGCTCTGGCCAAAACCATCGAGGCTCATGGTACAAAGAAGCGCAAGCACCCCGCCGAGACTACCGTAGACAAGCTCAAAGCCATCGCCCTATCCAAGCCCCCCTCTCCGAGATCCCTCATTAGGCAAGTCCAGGTAATGTCTCTTGTTGACGATCTTTTTCTCGATCTTGATCGTGTTTTTTCATCTAACACGCAGTACTAGTACTGGTAGTACAACTTTCTGGGTGATCTTGCATGTGATTTTAGTGTGCCAAATGACAGTTCTAAATTCCTCTTTTGACCAAAACATGCGAGAGGTTGACACTGATTTCTTATAGATTACTTTCAACTACTCCCTCTGTCCCAAATTTCTTGTCTTAGATTTTTCTAGATACGGATGTATGTATGACTTGATACATCCGTATCTAGACAAATCTAAGACAATAATTTTGGGACGGAGGGAGTACTTTATGAACATCAATGCTACCTTTGAAGAGGGTATATTTGCCTCAGTAACTTGTGTTATGGATACTGCAGGTAATCCCTCTGCTCTCATGCCTTTGAAGACATGTTCTAGTGTCTTTGTTCACTCATTTCTGTGCGTATATGTAGTCATATATGGAGTATAATATCGAAAATCATCTTATATTTCTGAACAGAGGTAGTAATAAAATATGGTTTCTGTTTGAATTAGAACCAGGTCCGCGGTGGAGATGAAGTTCTCAAAGTCATGCCGTGTGAACTGGAAGACCTGGGCATGAGTTCTACTGCTAAACTATCCAGCTGCTATGTCCTTGTCGCCATGTGTCCTGGACTAGTGTTTTCCTGTAGCATTGTTGTCAGGCGTGTTCTCGAGGCTACACTTGACCACAAAAAATTCCTAGTTGTGCCTCGATTACGAAGGGTGTGGTTCTTGTAAAGCTTCCCAACAAATCTGATGCAGCCTATCTTCATCATCATGTTTATGAGTGGAAAGACCACTCTGTTAGGTTCTCCAAGGTTGATGACATGGTGATGGTGCATGTAAACATCTCTCACGAAGTCCATGGCCTAGTCAGTTATGCGGGGTTCATCCCATAGGTTGGTGGCAAGAAATAGTCTGCAGAGTTTAATTAGTGCAACTTTGCTTGTCTTTAGTAAGTACTATTGTTCAGTACTTGATTTGTGTTTGTGAACCCTGTATTGTTTATTAGTACTGCCGCTTTTGGTGTGTGGTCAGTCCTGAGAACGGTCTATGTTAATGTCTGTCCACTCAATTCAGTCTGTATATTTTGAAGTATCCAGATCATCTTTTTTGTGAGGACGGTTTATCAATTATGGTTACACTCCAATATTGGCATGCATTGCAGGGTTTATCGCACCCACTAGGATTTCTAGTCCCATGGATGTTCGGTCCATACGATTTGTCACGACCTTCGGACTGTCCTGCTTGTGGGAGTAGGCGGGGCCCCTGCATGCCACCCGTAGTTGGACAATCAATCTTCTGTTTAGTACTTCAACATAGTGATTTCCTGGTAAGGATTCACTCATGTCACATCAAGTAAATCTTATTGATTTGCTGTCTAAATATTATTGATTTAATGTCATGTTTTCTTTCTTTTCTTGCAATTTTACGATGCAGGTTTTGCCATGTGACATTCATCACAAAATAAACCGTTTGGTTTGCTCTACGATGGCTATTTTTTGTAGGTTTCACTTCTTATGTCGTGTCAGTAATGAAGGCACTGTCCATCACTTATATAACTAGAAAAAATTAGATCAGTCTGTTGTCTTAGTACAAGCTGAATCCCTATGATGAACTGCAGTTTGGTTTAACAAAAATGCTACAATTAGTCCTTCTCGCGTTTAAAAGAAATGAAGAAAAAAACTGGATCACGGTCACGGATCCTAGTCAAGTTAGAAAGCTGATCATAGCAGACCAGACACGATTGCCGCTGTCTCGCACATCGGTACCACCTTCAGCAACGGATCGAGCACCGGCAGTTGTTCTAGCACTGACAGCGGCAACAACTCAGTCTGATCCAGCTGAGGATTGGGCACCGACCGCGTCAGCGGATCAGTCTGATCTACCGGAGGATCGGGCATCGACACTAGCACCTGCTCCGACACCGGCACCAGCTCTACAAGGAGGACCATCTCCTGCAGCAACGGTGGCTTCGGCACCTGCACCAACACTTGTACTTGCATCTGCTCCGACCCATGTAGCGGCAACCAAACGAGCAGTTGCACCGGCAACAGAGTGGGCTGCAGTTCGCACTTCACATACCAAAGTCCTTACAAAAACCGACATGTCCACCTTCTTGGTAAGCATTGGCCGCCCAAGTGCTTTGTTCTTTTTTCTTTCCATGTTGTTTCACATGATTCACTGTTTTGATCTAACTGTTTGGGTATGTCTTCTTGTTTGCAAATAGAGAATTCCTAGAGCAACGAGGGAGTCGTTCAACAATCCGGGCGACCGCGGCCAAGTATCTCTTACCATGTGCAGCCTTGGTGTGAATGAACCTGCTCAATATACCATAAGTACAAAGGATGGTCGCATGATGATTGATGCTAAAGGATGGTCAAGGTTCAAATCTAAATCATATCTTGCGGTAGGGGATGATGTCAAAATCTAACTTTCTCGGCAAGGAGAGCTGGTCCAAATCAACTTTGAAATTTTTCAGTAGCAGCACACAACTGCCGAACTGATCTATCCTCCGAGAGATTTTGATGTAATAATCTGGCATGGTGAAACAAGTGTCCTTTGTGTATAAGTAGTACGACAATATTATTTATCACATGGTATATCGTTGAGAGAGTTGCAACTCTCATTGCTGGTTAGGAACTGTCGTTCGATTTCATTCCAACAGCTGCCGTGCTTTATTCAATTTTATGTATTCGCCTTGCGACATCATCTAAAACCAGCGCCGTACCGATCGCTTGCAACATGAAAAGCGCTGAGGTAGAACACATGGGCCCCCAAACATGCAAGGTGGGCCTGCGGCCCAAAGTCCAGAACCATGAGCCTGTCTGAGTATTATATTCTCAGCTGAACCCCCATAATGCCCGTGCATTGCACGTAACATCAAGATGCATTTATATGAGTATTTTATCTTGTGAGAGAAAAGGATGAACGTGGGAAGGCCTTATTTGCAAATGTGGAGAGGTGTGTGGGTACCTTTTTGCAAAATTGCCATAGTTTCCTTCCTATTCGTTAGATATAAATCGGTCGGCCTATATTGCAGGATGGCAGGCACACCATCATCACCAACTCGTCTATACTGTGTTAAAAACAACTCTATTTTTTATAATTATATATGTTATATATATATTCCCCTTGATTTTTCTTATGTATAAAGTTGTGATGTAAAAGATTTGTATATTTCTTTACACAGGGAGTATCTCTCTATCAAAAATATATTTATATGTAACTAGTTACTCCTGTCTTTCTACTTCCTTTCGCTGATATGTGGGGCAACCGGCAATGGGGTCCACATGCCATATGCACAAATTAGAGTGCACAACTGCACGGTAGACACCCCCCTTTCCAGCTTTAACAGTAAGCTGGATGGACGAAGCGACAATATTTCACTGGGCCTGAATCCCCTTCTCCCTCGTCTGCTTGTTCAGAGAAAACCCCCTCTCGGCGATTGCATAGGGTTTTCTCATGGAGAACCAGGTACGAATTCTTCATCCATCCCCAATAAATCCATGTCCCTTGGTCGCAGGTAATCCTAGGATGGCAGCCGCCGCCGTTGATGCATTTTTCTTCCTACTGAATCTAGTGTGTTTCATTTGCAGTGCCCAAAGTGCGAGGACCCTACAGGTTTCTGCGCCCCCGGCAAGACGCCACACTTTTTCCTTCTCATCCTAACACAGTATTTTAAACCGCGCACAATATGTTCCTAGAATCCTCTTTTCTATCCGGTAGGGTGGGGTTTTTTTGAACATGTTGTCGACTAATTTGGAAATTTGGATTGCTATATTTAGATAAAAGGTACTACAAGTACGATGGTCAACACTGACGTGAAGGAGGAAGTTATTTCTAGATTTGGATAGGGAATACATTGTGTTCTCATATTATTTTTCCTGCAGTGCATTGTTTGCTCTGCCAGAACACATGTACTCAAGATGCTCGGCCTTGCCATAACTGAATACACTAGTTTAATGGTCACAATGAAGACAAGCCATGGATATAAGTTCCGAGTTGGGTTCATGAACCAAGAAGATCGCTGCTTTTTTATGGCCGAACTTGGATAAACTTTCTCAAGTGTTACGGACTTAAAGTTGGCACATGAATGTTGATGGAAATAGCAGAACCTGGTCTCATTTTCACTGCGATCTTCCACCCCGACGTCATTCCAATTATTCATCCATGTTAGTTTTGTATCTGGTTCTTCCTTGTAGCCTCGATTACTTCTTAACCCAACTATTCTGTCTAACTAATCACAATTTAACTTTAGAAGTAGCAACGAATCTCTCATGAAGATGCTACTTCTAACTAATATTTTCTTATAATTGGTGGCACATGTAGGTTTTTTCAGAGTTAAGCAGGCTGCTCGTTTGTTATTCTGTAATAACTTGGCTGTTACTGATGGCACTGAAGTTGACTGGGACGACATCCACAGGTTCCTACACTTTATTGATCGTCTTGAGGTCCTTGTGGGGCGTTTCAATGGTGGAAGGCCACGTGGGACATGTGTGCCACTGCTGCACTCGTTGAACAGGTCCAACTGTGTCAAGAAACTTATGGTATGAGCTATTTTCTGTTATATATGTTGTTCATAAACTATTGCTTATACACAATTTTACAGATGTGATCTTCTTGAAACAGAAACTGCCCAGTTCTATTGTTCCTATATAGATGCCTGACCATGGTCGGGCTAGACTTGCCCTTGGTCACAACATGATGTTTATGTCGACCTACTCCATTCCCCTTGGAGGTGAAAAGATACTTATTCATGGGTGGTCTAAAATAATGAAGGCCCGTCCATCTTGGAGAATAGGACAGAAGATTATGTTCATGCTTTTCCATGGCTCTAAAGCGAATATCCTGTTTATTGACCACATTGCGAGATGAAGCCGCTTTCAGAAGGTTGTGGATGTGCGGGGTGGCACCTGGGCCTTGTCCTGGGGCTTGGCGGCCTCACCCTTGGTTAACTGTAGGCAAAGTAGCACTGTTCGAGGCGTGCTTTGTATAGTTGAACCTGTATAAGTACTCATACTGCTTTCAACTTTGGTTGTTAAGTGCCCCTGCTGGTTTCAGTTAAGGTTGTTAAGTACTCCTGCTGCTTTTATAGTCTGTCGTGTTTCTTCAGTCATGTCTTCCTCCAGCCGCCAAAACCAAACCAGCGCCGGCGGGGCCGCCTGCTTCCGCCTTCCACGGCTAGTTGCGCCTCAGCGCACGATCACCGCCCCACCGTCTCCTAAATCGTTAACACCTACGTCCTCCACGCACTTTGGTGCGCTCGCCGCGGCTCCGCCCTCTCGTGTTGTCAACATGGTTAACAAACAACAGGAATCGGCAGAAGTATGTGGAGAGGATGACAGTAGGGACCCACCATGTCAGCGTATGGAAAAATAAAATGCTTCCTCCTAGTGTTTTCCTAACATCTGGGACCCATGACATTGTGAGCGTATATAGTCAATAGACAAGAGAACAGCACAAGATCGGCTGACACCTGGGACGTAGCTGCTCGAGCAGTACTTTTTTTTGTTATTCTTGAGACGGAGCAAGGTTTGAACTGGGTTGTGGCCCGTCTAGCCCAGGCTTATATTTTATGTTCACCATGTGACTAGCCTAGCTATTTTTTCTTTGTGAAAATGAGCCTAGTTTATTTTTTCTGAAGAATACCTAATCCAGGCCTACTTATTTTTCTATGCCCTGATGGGCTGCAACTCTTTCAAGACGCCTGCAAATCTTGAAAGTAATATGAAATGGGTTGTAAATATAAAAACAGATGACAAATTGGCAATTACTTTATAATTTCTGATTTTTTTTTCACATTTTCAGATTCCTATTTCACTGGGCATTAACCTAATTTAAATATATCTTCAAAGTACTTTAAATCTGGCTCGACATTTTGGTATTAAAAATAGTTTGGAACCCACAGAAATATGCGAAATTGGCCCTGGCCAACCAAAAAAATGACTCCAATAAATTGCATAAGAAGTTGCAATGAGCTATATATAAATTATTAAAAAAAAGAGGGAGTGGTTTGACTTGTGGGCCTATTAAGTTGACACGTAGGCAAGATTTCTTTAGTTATTATATACGTCAACAAACGATTCTAGCCCATGTAACCGTTGGATGTCAATCAAACGGCCGTCGTGTTTCTTCAATCTCTGATCTTCTTGCTCCAGCCGCCAAAGCAGCGCCAGCGGGACCGCCTGCTCCCACCTCCCGTGACCGGCTGTGATGTCGCACAGGCCTCAGCGTCCCGTACTACTCCCACCGCTGGCCAGGGCATCCCTCTACTCACCCACACCCCCTGTTATTCTGCGGTGCCGGCAGCCTCACACCGCAACCGAACTAGTGAACCCTTGTACTCCTCTCTGCGCGGGCTTCCGCTGCCGTGTCTTCCCCAGCTCCGCGTAGTCCCCTTCCTAGGCCTCGCCGTCGTCCACCGCCCTGGTGCTCTCGGCGCGGCGTGGTCAATGTGGTCAACGATCGACTTCCATCGGAAGAGTACTGTACGTGGAGAGGCTGACAACTGGGTCCACGGCAGCCGCAAGGAAGTGCCTCCTTATTACGAGGAAAATAATTATTCCTCCACCTGATAGCAGGGACCCACCGGACGGGCCACCAGTATTTCGCGAAAAAACGTTTCTCCCTGACTGCTGGGACCCACCGGACGGGCCACTGTATTTCGCGAAAAAAACGTTCCCCCTGCTGTCAGCTCGGACCCACCGGAAGTGCCTCCTTATTACGCACAAAAAAATGAATACCCCGTGCTAGCTGGGACCCACCTTGGTGGGAGGCTGACTTGTGGGCCTACTAAGTTGACTGGTATGGAGGCCTTTGTCAACTTTAGTCAATATGAACGATTCTAACTCCAATGACCGTACGGTGTCCATCCAACGGCTGTAGTGCTTCTTCAACCTCTGGTATTCTTGCTCCAGCCGCCCAAAGCAGCGCTGGTCGTGCCGCATGCTCTTGCCTCCCGGGGCCGGCTATGATGCCGCAGAGGCCTCATGCCCCCCTACTACTCCCACCGCTGGCCAGGCCATCCCTCTACTCACCCACACCCCCTGTTATTCTGCGGTGACGACAGCCTCACACCGTAGCAGAACCAATGAACCCTCATACTCCTCTACGCGTGGGCATCCACTGTCGCGTCTTCCCCTTCCTAGAACTCACCGTCATCCACCGCCCTAGTGCTCTCGGCACGGCGTGGTCAACATGGTCAAGGAACGACTTCCATCGGACGCGGACTGTACGTGGAGAGGCTGACAGCTGGGTCCATGACCGCAGCAAGGAACTGCCTCCTTATTATGCGCAAAATAATGATTCCTCCACCTGACAGCAGGGACCCACCGGACGGGCCACCGTATTTCGTGAAAAAAAAACGTTTCCCCCCTGACTGCTGGGACCCACCAGATACATCTTCGCACGCAAGGAAGTGCGTCCGAAAAAAAAACAATTCGCCCCCCTAACTGCTGGGACCCACCAGCTACATCTTCACACGCAAGGAAGTGCGTCCGGGCAAAAAATAAAAAAACGATTCGCCCCCCTGACTCCTGGGACCCACCATCTACATCTTCGCACGAAAGGAAGTTCCTGACAGTCAGGACCCACCTGGTCGAAGTGTACGTAGCGTTGTCATTCTGGTCGCGAATGTGTACGTAGAGGCGCGCACGTGTCGTAGTAGAGGCGTGCACGTAGCATGTACATGTACATACAGCAGCCAGTGTGCACGAAAGAAAATACGGTCACGTATGTACATATGGGTGGGGTCTCGAATGCCTACTCGCGCATATATACGTACGGCCAGGGCTCGTGTACATGGCTGAGTTGGAACGGAGAAACATCATTGTCATCGTGTTCATGGGGAGCCAACCGGCTGGGTCAGAATGGAATGTGTCTTCATGTTCATTGGGAGGGCTTGGACGGAACAGGTGATGGAAACGAGGCCTGGCGTACCGCAGAACAGAGGAAACAGCCTTGTGTTCGACCGGCCACGTTCGAAACAGGATCCTGTTCATCGGGAGGGGTCTGGCGTACCGCAAAACGGAGGAAACGGACTTGTGTTGGACCTCCTACGGTCGAAACGGGGTCCTGTTGATCGGGAGGGGTGTGGCGTACCGCAAAACGGATGAAATGGACTTGTGTTGGAGCGCTACGGTCGAAACGGGGGTCCTGTTCATCGGGAGGGGTGTGGCGTACCGCAAAACAGGACTCCACGGGATACTGTTCATCTCCACCGTCGACCTCCTCCAGCCTCCACGGGCTACTATTCATCCACCGTCGACCTCCTCCAGCCTCCACGGGCTCCTGTTCATCCACGGGCTCCTGTTCATTCAGCCTCCACCGCGCGCTACTCCACCGGCTACTGTTCAACCACCCGTCTCCATGGGCTCCTGTTCAACCACCCCTCCACGGGCTACTGTTCATCCACCCCTCCACCGACTACCGTTCATCCAACCCTCCGCGGGGTCGTCTTGTTCATCCAGCCCTCCACGGGGTCCTGTTCATCCTGCCCCAACCGGCTCGATCGATCGGGGTCCTGTTCATCCAGAGGCAACACCACGGGGTCCTGGTCATCCACCCCACTGCTCACTGTTCATCCACCCCCCTGCAACGCTCACTGTTCATCCAGAGGTAGCATCGATCGGCTTTAGTTAGCAACAGTAGCGAAGGAATCAGTCGATCACTTGGGTTCAGTAACGCGTAGCCTGTAGTGCAATCGCTCGGATTCAGTTAGGCGACGCCTTGCTCGGGTTCAGTTAGATCCCAACGCCTCGCACACACGCGCGTACGTGTATGAGAGAAACGCGCATCGCTCGACCCCGACCACCCATCGTAACCGGGAACTCCCCAAAATTTTCCTCGCCCTCGCTTCTACCACAGTTTTTTCCGTCATGGACGGCCCAAAGAATGTCATGCAGCTACGTCTGTAGCCCGCCCAGGACTAAAAGCCCATTTTCTATCATGATTTTTTGTCATAGAAGTAGGAGCCCACCACATCTACGATGATACCGGGTTTTGTCACAATTATCATCATAGAAGTGTCATAAGTATGATAGAATTTTTTTCGTTCGACCCAAAATGTCACGGTTGTGTCTTCTTTTTGTAGTGTTTGGAGGGACGATGATTAGCAAGCTCCCCCGGGTCGAGTGGCCGGAAGGTACCTTCATAGATACCATCAAAATCTGGCAAAAAGACAGGTTTTATATCACCGAACCACGTGGCGCCAGCTGTGCAGGAGCCTCAAAATTCATATCGGACCTCCCACAAGGCTGGTGCCATGGACCAAGAAGGGCCTAGACTGGGGGTCGCCAACGGAGGTGGAGTCATGATGACCCACAAGTGTATGGGGTCAATTGTAGCACTTTTCAATAAGTAAGAGTGTCAAACCCAACGAGGAGCAGAAGGAAATGACAAGTGGTTTTCAACAAGGTAATGTCTGCAAGTGCTAAAATTGTAAGTAGCAGAGTAGTTTGATAGCAAGATAATTTGTAACGAGCAAGTAACAATAGTAGTAACAAAAGTGCAGCAGGGTAGTCCAATCCTTTTGAGGCAAATGACAGGCCAAAATGGTTTCTTATGATAAGCAAAGTGTTCTTGAGGGTACACGGGAATTTCATCTAGTTACTTTCATCATGTTGGCTTAATTTGTGTTCGGTACTTTGATAATTTGATATGTGGGTGGACCGGTGCTTAGGTGCTATTCTTACTTGAACAAACCTCCTACTTATGATTAACCCTCTCGCAAGCATCCACAACTACGAGATAAGTATTAAGAATAAATTCTAACCATAGCATTAAAATTTTGGATCCAATCAGTCCCTTATGGAATAGTGCATAAATTGGGGTTTAAGCTTCTGTCACTCTCGCAACCCACCATCTAATAACTACTCCACAATGCATTCCCTTAGGCCCAAATATGGCGAAGTGTCATGTAGTCGACGTTCACATGACACCACTAAGAGAATGGCAACATACATACCATCAAAATATCGAACACATATCAAGTTCACATGATTACTTGCAACATGATTTCTCCCGCGACCTCAAGAACGAAAGTGACTACTCACAAATGATAAACATGCTCAAGATCAGAGGGGTATTAAATAGCATAATGGATCTGAACATATAATCTCCCACCAAATAAATCATATAGTAATCAACTACAAGATGTAATCAACCCTACTAGCCACCCACAAGCACCAACTATAGTTTTGACACAAAGATTCAACACAAGAGATGAACTAGGGTTTGAGAGGAGTTGGTGCTGTGAAGATGTTGATGAAGATAGCCCTCCCCAAGATGGGAAAGTTGTTGGTGATGATGATGGCGATGATTTCCCCCTCCGGGAGGAAAGTTCCCCCGGCAGAATCGCTCCGCTGGAGGGCAAAAGTGCTCCTGCCCAAGTTCCACCTCGAGGCGGCGGCGCTTCGTCCCGTCCTCTCCTGATTTCTTCTAGGTCAAAATGACTTATATACTAGAAGATGGGCACCAGAGGTGGGCCGAGGAGGGCAGCACCCACCAGGGCGTGCCTGGGCCTCCTGGCGCGCCCAAGTGGGTTGTGCCCACCCGGTGGCCCTCCTCTGGTACTTATTTGCTCAAATATTTATTATATATTCCATAAAAAATCCTTGGGGAGTTTCAGCTCATTTTGAGTTGTGCAGAATAGGTAGCTTGACATAACTTTTTCAGGTCCAGATTTCCAGCCGCCAGAATTCTCCCCCTTGGTGCATACCTTGCACATTATGAGAGAAAAGGCATTATAATTACTCCAAAAATCATTATATGATACAATAAAACAACATAAATAATAGTAGAAAACATGATGCAAAATGGACGTACAACTCCCCCAAGCTTACACCTCGCTTGTTCTCAAGCGAAAACCGAAATCGAGAAACATGTCCACATGCTTAGAGAGAGAGGTGTCAACAAAAACAAAAATACGACATAACAACATCATGTGACTTATTATAACAACAAAAAACTTC
The DNA here is from genome assembly GCF_018294505.1 of Triticum aestivum. NCBI lineage: Eukaryota > Viridiplantae > Streptophyta > Magnoliopsida > Poales > Poaceae > Triticum > Triticum aestivum. The sequence goes on along the minus strand of NC_057810.1, from coordinate 216,259,718 downwards.
AATATAAAATTTTATTATAGAACTTTTATCATAGACTTCTCATGAACAAGTGACAATTCATCACAACATTGAAGTATAAAGCATAAACTCTATTGTAAACTAACAAACTATGTTCTCAGTCAACTTTGCAACTACAATTCATCATCTTTTCAGGAAGGGTCACGTATCAGAGCCTTTAAGCAAGTCCACATACTCAACCATCATTTAGTCTTCTATGATTGCTAGCACTCACCGTGTAGACATGAGCAAAACGTTTCAATCGGACACAAAGAAAGATGGGGGATTATAGTTTCGCCTCCCAACACACTCACCTCAAGGGTGATGTCAACAATAATAACTTATGCTACCCATATTCAACCAGACATATGTGCCTAGATCTTTCCTCACCACATGATGCTTGCCAAAGGAGAAAAAAGGAATAGAGAGAAAAACTTTGACTCTTGCATAAAAGTAAATATGAAAGTAAAAGATAGGCCCTTCACAGAGGTAAGCATAGGTTGCCATGCCCTTTTTGTTTGTATGCTCAACCCCTTAGTGCAAGAGAACGTCACATTATAATGCCCCTTATGATGTAAAACTTTATTATGCACTCTGTGGCTTTTATTCTTCACCATCACAAGTTCGTACAACGCTCAATTTTCCCTTACACTAAATGATCTCACATTTTTATAAGCAATTTTTATTGCCCTTTTTGCACCGATTACAACTTACTTGAAGGATCTTACCCAATCCATATGTAGGTATGGTGGACTCTCGAACAATATAGGGTTTAAGGGTTTTGGATGCACAAGTAGTATTTCTACTTAGTGCGGAATTTTTGGCTAGCAAAGATAGGGGCAAGGACCATATGTTGAAGGATCTATGACAATATAACTTCTATGTGAATACGAACAAACATAAATCATTAAGTTGTCTTCCTTGTCCAACGTCAACAATTTTGGCATATAATATTTTGATGGGTGCTCACAATCACAAAAGATTTCCATGATAGTGTATTTATATGTGAATCTTCTCTTCCCTTGTTAATTCTTTCATGTGTTGCATCATTGACCAATGCTATGTTTGTCAATCTACAATAAAATTTTCTACATATACTTTTCCTTGTGTAATGTCATCACTTACCATAAGATTAGCATATGATCTTTTTCTTTTATTTCCTTTCTTTTTATTGCAGCAAGAAAGTAAAGAAGGTAAAACTCAAACTAAACTTTATTATATCTCGAACATGATTACAAGGATTGATCACTAAGCAAACTCACAAAAACAAAGGATAAAACTAAACTTTTATTCATCTAATAGCAAAATATAACCATGGATCGAACTATGAAAGTAAAGGCAAAAGGTAGTAGGGATGATACGATACCGGGGAACCTTCCCCAAGCTTGGCGAAAGCAAAGGGGAGTGCCCATACACAATACTCAGTTTTCTTTTGGTGGTGATGAAGAAGATGATGGTGATGAAGTAGAAGGTTTCTTGTCTTTCTTCCTTAGCTTACGCTTGAGGACGGAATTCTCATCTTTCAGTTCGTTGATCTCCCACTCAAGTTCCAATACCTTGTTGCATAAATCTTGCTTGCATTCCTGCAAAAGACGAAAGGGGATAAACTGGATCTTAGGCTTCTTTGCTTTATTTGGGAAACTCGATTTCTTAAGTTCAATGTGCATGTCCCCAAGTTGGGGCAATGGGACTTCGTATTCCTCTGAGCTCGTATCCTCCTTCCTCTTAGGCTCATAGTCTTCTTCTTCCTTCGAAGTCCAGCTATAGTGCTCCACATCCCCATATACCTTGGAGTTTCCAATATAATCAACAACGTAGCTCTCACCCTCCGAGTTTTGAGACGACATAATTTCATATCTGTCAGAGAAACAACAAGGAAAGAAAACAGAAGATTTCTCCGCAATACAAAGGTTAACAGGTTTGAGAGGATTTTTTTATCTTGGAGAACAAGCAGAATGGAAGAAAAACGGAGACCGAAAAGTACCCAAGGTGGGCACAACCCACCTGGGTGTGCCATGCATGCCTGGTGCACACTGGTGTATCGTGCCCACCAGGGTCACTTTCCTGGAAGTTTCTTATTTTCCTAATTTTCTAAATATTCCAAAACTGACAGAAAATATTTTTGCGGATTTTTCGGAGTCCTTTTACTTACCGTATCACGTACCTCCCTTTATTTTCACGATTTTGGAGTGTTCCGGAAGGACTCTTTTTTGTGTTCTTCTGGTGTCAAAGTTTGGATAACATTGCTTTCAACATTAATGGGCATACCTAGATATAGTGTTTTATTCGTTTCCCATTGACAACCTTCGGGTTAGTCCCTTCGGCATTATTTATTTTGATAGCTCCGGATTGATAGACCTCCTCGATGACATAGGGTCCTTCCCATTTGGAGAGGTGTTTTCCTGCAAAAAATTTGAAAGGAGAGTTGTACAAAAGAACATATTCTCCGACTTTGAACTCACGCTTTTGGATTCTTTTGTCATGCCATCTTTTAACTTTTTCTTTGAATAACTTAGCATTTTCACAAGCCTAGGTTCTCCATTCATCTAATGAGATAATATCAAATAACCTCTTTCTCCAGCAAGTTTGAAATCATAGTTGAGTTCTTTTATTGCCCAAAATGCTTTGTGTTCTAACTGAAGAGGTAAATGCAAGCTTTTCCATAAACCATTTTATATGGAGACATACCCATAGGATTTTTGTAAGCTGTTCTATCAGCCCAAAGTGCATCATCTAATTTCTTAGACCAATTCTTCCGGGACCTATTAACTGTCTTTTGTAAGATTAGTTTTATTTCTTTATTGCTAAGTTCAACTTGACCAGTAGACTGAGGATGATAAGGTGACGCAGTTCTATGGTTAACATCATACTTAGCAAGCATCTTACGGAAAGCACCATGAATAAAGTGTGAACCACCATCAGTCATTAAATATCTAGGGACTCCAAACCTTGGGAAAATAACTTCCTTTAGCATTTTAATAGAGGTGTTGTGATCAACACTACTGGTTGGAATACCTCCTACCCACTTAGTAACATGATCAACAACAACCAAAATATGTGTGTGACCATTAGAGGAAGGAAAAGGTCCCATAAAGTCAAATTCCCAAACATCAACTGGTTCAACAGCAAGTGAATAATTCATAGGCATTACTTGACGCTTACCGATATTACCTATTCTTTGGCATTCATCACATGATGAGACGAACTACGGGCATCCTTGAAGAGAGTAGGCCAATAAAAACCATATTGCAATACCTTATGAGCTGCTCTATCTCCCGCGTGATGTCCTCCATAAGATTCGGGGTGACATTTCTATAGGATTTGTTCCTGTTCATGCTTAGGTACCAAATGTCTAATAATACCATCTTCTACTTGATGAGGGCACGACCTCGGTTGTGCCGCTGATATGGCCCGATCTTTTACGATGCAATAACCTCCAAAATCCACCGATAAAAAATACTCCCAATTACACGAGCAGTACGTGTAACCTGAGGCAGGGGTGACGATGACCAACAGACAATCCCTCGACACAGGAGGAATTTCCCGCCATAGTAGATGTAACCAACGCGCAACCCGTCGGTGACATCGGACCTCGAGCCAAGTGCAACTTTCACATAGAAAATTCACACAAAATAAATAACGACGACACCCAAAGAGGGTCGCTTAATTAATAGTCAATACACATGTTGTCTACACCGAAGAAAAATAACCTAACCTTTTTATATGGCCGACGGCCTTTTATTATGCACGCAGGCACAAGAAATCCTAACCGAATAGGACTTCTTGCTACGTAAGGAAAAATATAATTAAATATTTATTGCCCTATAAACTGACTTTCAGCGTGTAAATAGAGGCCACTGAGGCGGCGTGCGGAAGTTAGGATTGACTTTGACTTGTGCCTCCTCCTCTTTTATCTCATGTCCGTACTTCTATAACAAAATTGATTCTGTTTCCTATTATATAGGAAGGCAATCTGATTTGTTTTGCTCAAAGGTGTATAACCACCAGTACTTCTATTATGCATGCTACGTGCATGCTCATATGTGCCCATAGACCAATGTAAATTCATGTACGCCAACTGACATAGGTCCCTCTTTTGTACTGGTACATTATACTCAATATGCCTTCTCCCATTATTAATCCCATTATTAATTATGACCGGGGCAATACATATCACGTAGTCCTTGAAGGTGACCATCAAGGCCTCTATTGAACTGAAACAAAATGTTGCTTTTCTTATGTTGCCCGTCCTCCTTCAACACCTATTTCGTGTTTAATATCTTGTCAACCGACATAATCGCCTCTCTAATGACCGCGTATGTTTCCACACGATTATCAAGGGTTGGCATAGACGGTGCACTAGGTGTGATTGGTATTGGATGTGCCACATCATCCTCCCCCACTTGAAGAGAAACCGTCCTCGGTTTCATGTTGTTCTTGAGAGCCCCCTCCTTCCACACCGGCAATACCACATTTGAGCAGATTAATTTCTCATCCATTGATTTCAGTATCCTTTGCCTCCCATCATGAATAAAAGTGTATGTGTTGCTCCTTCCAGCATGCTGCACACTGCGGTCATATTGACAAACCACAGACTTCCTGCGGCAAAACATCGCATTCCACCTCATCGACATACTGCCCAACTGAAAATGGTACACGCACCTTATGTGTAATTTTGAGCTTTCCACAATTGTTCAACCACTCCAAATGATATGGTTCTTCATATCGCCATGTGGACAAACTAAGCTTTTCCACCAATGTCTTGCTGACGCCATTAGTGCAGCTACCTCCATCAATTATTAACTTGCACGTTGTACCCTTAATATCACACTGAGTCTGAAATAAACTTGTGCATTGACCTCCACTCACTGCCATGCTATGTCCACCATCTACCCTTTTAAGTTGTACATTCAACCCACTCGGTGGTACTGCCCTGTTCTCCTGTTTCTCTTCATGTGCAGACATAATTTTAGTGATAACAACACCATCCTCAGTCTTTCTATTTTCTAACAACACCATCTTTTCTTGTTGTTCCTTTACATCAATTGCAGCCTGTGCATGATTGCGTCGCTGACGATCTTCCAAATATTCTTTAGAATTGTATGCTTCAAAAGGTGCCCACTGTCCTTCATGGAAAAATTTAATTTTTCTCCAAGAAAAAGTGACAGATTTATCAATCCGCAGATCCCGCTTCTTTGTCCATGGTTGGCCCAAAATCAACGAACATACATGCATATGATGGGGAAGAACATCACAAATGACCAAGTCGGTGTGTCCACATAATTTGAAGCGTACCTTCACTTGATGTTTGATAGTTAGGAATTTTCCCTGCCACGAGAGCCTATATGGATCAGGATGATCCATCAAGGACAGCTTCAAAGCATCAAATACTGTTTAACTGGTCAAATTTATTTTTGAACAACGATCCATCATCGTACCACAAGAAATTCCTCTCACTTGTACTCGTGTGTAAATCTAAAACCAAGAAAGGGCCCGTGATGGGTCCTGCTCACTCAGGGACATCTCACCATCAAAGTAGTGTTCCGTTCTCATCGTAGTTCTAGGATCTATATGAATAAATTATGAGGAAAAAGATTGCACCGTAATAAACCTAGTAATCTTGAACCAACTGATGAGGGAATGACCTCGGTTGTGCCGCTGATATCGCCCGATCTTTTACGATGCAATAACCTCCAAAATCCACCGATAAAAAATACTCCCAATTACACGAGCAGTACGTGTAACCTTAACCAGGGATGACGACGACCAATAGACAATCCCTCGACACACGAGGAACTTCCCCCCGTAGTAGACGTAACCAGCGCGCAACCCGTCGGTGACGACGGACCTCGAGCCAAGTGCAACTTTCACGCAGAAAATTCACACAAAATAAATAATGATGACACCCAAAGAGGTCCGCTTAATAGTCGATACGCATGTTGTCTAAACCGAAGAAAAATAACCTAACCTTTTTTACATGGCCGACCGGCCTTTTATTGTGCACGCATGCACAATAAATCCTAACCGAATAGGACTTCTTGCTACGTAAGGAAAAAGATAATTAAATATTTATTGCCCTATAAACTGACTTTCAGCATGTAAATAGAGGCCACTGAGGCGGCGTGCGGAAGTTAGGGTCGACTTTGACTTGTGCCTCATCCTCTTCTATCTCACGTCCATACTTCCTTGTATAACAAAATTGATTCTGTTTCCTATTATATAGGAAGGCAATCTGATTTGTTTTGCTCAAACGTGTATAACCACCAATACTTCTATTATGCATGCTATGTGCATGCTCATATGTGCCCATAGACCAATGTAAATTCATGTATGCCAACTGACAAATGTCCCTCTTTTGTACTGGTACATTATACTCAATATGCCTTCTCCCATTATTAATCCCATTATTAATTATGACCGGCGCAATACCTATACCACATAGTCCTCGAAGGTGACCATCAAGGCCTCTATGAACTGAAACAAAATGTTGCTTTTCTTATGTTGCCCGTCCTCCTTCAGCACCTCTTTCGTGTTTAATATCTTGTCAACCGGCATAATCGCCTCTCCAATGACCGCGTATGTCTCCACACGATTATCAATGGTTGGCATAGGCGGTGCACTAGGTGTGACTGGTATTGGATGTGCCATATCACTCCTTTATAAAGATGTGGGTCATCCCAAAAGTAATGTCTTAAATCATAGAAGAATTTTTTCTTTTGTTGGTATGTGAAGCTAGGTGTTATGTATTTAGCAACAATATAATTAGCATAGTCAGCATACCAAGGTGTACTATGAGAAACATTTATTGTAGCTAGTTGTTCATGAGAGGGAAGCTATCATTAATTGGTTGTGGGTCATCAAGAATATTTCTAAGTCTAGACAAGTTATCAGCTACGGGGTTCTCTGCTCCTTTCCTATCAGTGATATGCACGTCAAATTCTTGTAGCAGAAGAACCCACCTAATGAGTCTAGGTTTAGCATTTTCTTTTCCATAAGATATTTTATAGCAGCATGATCGGTGTGAACAATTACTTTAGAATCAACAATTTAAGATTTGAATTTATCACAAGCAAACACCACTGCTAAGAATTCTTTTTCAGTAGTAGCATAGTTTCGTTGAGCATTGTCTAGAGTTCTACTAGCATAATGAATAACATTTAGTTTTCTTATCAACTATTTGTCCTAGAACAACACCAACAACATAATCACTAGTCACACATAATCTCAAAAGGCAAGTTCCAATCAGGTGGTTGAACAACAGGTGCAGTGATTAAGGCTTTATTTAGTGTTTCAAAGGCTTCCATGCAATCATCATCAAACACAAAGGGAATATCCTTTTGCAAAAGATTAGTAAGAGGCCTAGAAATTTTAGAGATGTCTTTGATAAACTTCCTATAGAAACCAGCATGACCAAGGAAACTACAAATACCTTTGATATCTTTAGGAGATGGCATTTTCTCATTTGCATCAATGTTGGCTTTATCCACCTCAACGCCTCTTTCAGTAATTTTATGGCCCAAGACAATACCTTCATTAACCATAAAGTGGCACTTCTCCCAATTCAAGATGAGATTTGTTTGTTCACATCTCTGCAAAACTCGATAAAGATTGCTTAAACAATCATCAAAAGACTTCCCATAAACAAAAAAGTCATCCATGAAAACCTCAACAATCTTTTCACAAAAATCAGAGAATATAGCAGGCATACATCTTTGAAAGGTAGCAGGTGCATTACATAAACCGAAAGGCATACGTCTATAAGCAAAGGTTCCAAAAGGACAAGTAAAAGTGGTCTTTTCTTGATTAGATTGTAAAACAGGTATTTCTAAGAAGCCAGAGTATCCATCAAGGAAGCAAAAATGTGTGTTCTTAGATAATCTTTCTTACATTTGATCGATAAAAGGCAGAGGGTAATGATCTTTTGTAGTAGCTTTATTTAATTTTCTATAATCAATTACCATTCTATAGCCCGTGACAATTCTTTTTGGAATAAGCTCATTCTTATCATTAGGAACAACAGTAATACCTCCCTTCTTAGGGACACAATGAACAAGACTTACCCATCTACTATCAACTATAGGATAGATTATACCTGCTTCCGGAAGTTCCAATATTTCAGTTCTTACCACTTCTTTCATTTTCGGGTTTAACCGACATTGGTGATCAACAACGGGTTTAGTATCAGGTTCCACATTAATCTTGTGCTGACATAGAGTGGGACTAATGCACTTAAGATCATTGAGAGTATATCCAATAGCAGCCCTGTGCTTCCTTAGAACTTTCAATGATCTTTCTTCTTCATGTTCTGAAAGGTTAACACTAATAATAACAGGATATATCTTCTTTTCATCAAGATAAGCATATTTCAAAGTATCTGGCAATTGTTTTAATCCAAATACAGGATCACCTTTAGGTGGAGGAGGACCTCCTAAAGTTTCAATAGGTAGATTGTGTTTAAGCTGAGGTGGTTATTGGAAAAGATTCTATCTATTTCATTTCTTTCACGCATATGCAAATCATTTTCATGGTCTAGCAAATATTGTTCCAAAGGATCAGTAGCAGGCACAACAATAGAAGCAAGACCAATAATTTCATTGTTACTAGGCAAATCTTTCTTATGAGGTTGTTTACTAAACTTGGAAAAATTAAACTCATGAGATTCATTACCAAAGCTAACACCGATAGTTTGTTTCTCACAATCTATTCTAGCATTGACGGTGTTTAAGAAAGGTCTACCAAAAATAATGGGACAAAAGTCATCTTGTGGGGTGCTATGAACAAGAAAATCAGTAGGGTATTTTATTTTCCCATACAAGACTTCAACATCTCTAAGAATCCCAATTGGTGATATGGTATCTCTATTAACAAGTTTAATAGTGACATCTATGTCTTCTATTTCAGCAGGTGCCATTTCATCTTTAATTTCTTCGTATAAGGAATAAGAAATAGCACTCACACTAGCACCTAGGTCACATAACCCATGATAACAGTGATCCCCTATCTTAACTGAGACAACAAGCATGCCAACAACTGGTCTATGGTTATCTTTTCCTTCAGGTTTAGCAATTCTAGAAGCTTCATCATAGAAGTAAATAACATGCCCATCAATATTATCAACTAAGAGATCTTTAACCATAGCAACACTAGGTTCAACTTTGATTTGTTCATAAGGTTTGGGTGTTCTAACATAAATTTTGTTAATCGCAGTTGAAGCTTTAGCATGTTCTTTCATCCTAACAGGAAAAGGAGGTTTTTCAATATAAGCAGTGGGAACAACTGGATCAACATTGTAAATGATAGTTTCTTCTTTAGCTTTTTCCGGTTATTTAACTTCTTTTTTAATTGGTGGGTGATATTTAAACCACTTCTCCTTAGGGAGATCAACACGAGTAGAAAAAGATTTACAAAAGGAAGCTACTATCTCAGAGTCAAGTCCATATTTAGTGCTAAACTTTCAGAAAGCATCGGTACTCATAAAAGATTTAACACAATCAAACTGAGGTTCAATACCTAAATTTGTACCTTCGTCGAGTTCCCAATCTTCAGAGTTGCGCTTAATTCTTTCTAAAAGATCCCACCAAAATTCAATAATCTTCTTCATGAAAGAACCAGTACAAGAAGTATCGAGCATGGATTGATCATTACGAGAAAGCCGAGCATAAATTTTTTGAATAATGATTTCTCTCGAGAGCTCATGATTGGGGCATGAATATAACATTGACTTAATCCTCCCCCAAGCTAGAGCGATACTTTCTCCTTCACGAGGCCAAAAATTACATATATAATTCCGATCATGATGAACTAGATGCATACGAAAAAATTTCTGACGAAATCCCAATTTCAAACTGTTCCAGTTCCAAGATCCAATATCATCGCATAGCCTACACCATGTCAATTCTTTTCCCTTCAAAGATAAAGGGAAAAACTTCTTCTTGGCTTTATGCCTGGGTAAACCTGCAAGCTTAAATAATCCACAAATTTCATCGACATATGAAATATATCAAGTGCATATCAGGATGTTCGGTTCCATCTCATGCGTAAGGATTAGCTAGCAGTTGCTCTTAACATACCCAAAGGAATTTCATATTCAATATTTTCAGTAGGTGCAGTAGGTTGAGGGGTAACTAATTGTGGTTCCGGTCGAGGTGAAGATACCCCGAACAAACCCCTCAAAGGATTGTTTTCCATAGTAGCAAGTGACAATAAATTTCAGCACGTAGTAATAATGTTCCCTTACCAATTTCCACTTACCAAGAGTGCTTCACTCCCCAGCAACGGCGCCAAAAAATTTCCTTGACCCACAAGTGTATGGGGTCAATTGTAGAACTTTTCAATAAGTAAGAGTGTCGAACCCAACAATGAGCAGAAGGAAATGGCAAGTGGTTTTCAGCAAGGTAATGTCTCTAAGTGCTAAAATTGTAAGTAGCAGAGTAGTTTGATAGCAAGATAATTTGTAATGATCAAGTAACAATAGTAGCAACAAAAGTGCAGCAAGGTAGCCCAATCCTTTTGAGGGAAAGGACATACCAAAATAGTTTCTTACGATAAGCAAAGTGTTCTTGAGGGTACATGGGAATTTCATCTAGTCACTTCCATCATGTTGGCTTAATTCGTGTTCGGTACTTTGATAATTTGATATGTGGGTGGACCGGTGCTTAGGTGCTGTTCTTACTTGAACAAACCTCCTACTTATTATTAACACTCTCGCAAGCATACACAACTACGAGATAAGTATTAAGAATAAATTCTAACCATAGCATTAAACTTTTGGATCCAATCGGTCCCTTACGGAATAGCGCATAAACTGGGGTTTAAGCTTCTGTCACTCTCACAACCAACCATCTAATAAATAATCGACAATGCATTCTCTTAGGCCCAAATATGTTGAAGTGTCATGTAGTTGACGTTCACATGACACCACTAAGAGAATGGCAACATACATACCATCAAAATATCGAACACATATCAAGTTCACATGATTACTTGCAACATGATTTCTCCCGTGACCTTAAGGACGAAATTACTACTCACAAATGATAAACATGCTCAAGATCAGAGGAGTTATAAATAGCATAATGGATCTGAACATATAATCTCCCACCAAATAAACCATATAGTAATCAACTACAAGATGTAATCAACACTACTAGCCACCCACAAGCACCAATCTATAGTTTTGACAAAGGTTGAACACAAGAGATGAACTAGGGTTTGAGAGGAGTTGGTGCTGTGAAGATGTTGATGAAGATAGCCCTCCCCAAGATGGGTGAGTTGTTGGTGATGATGACGACGATGATTTCCCCCTCCGGGAGGGAAGTTCCCCCAGTGGAATTGCTCCGCTGGAGGGCAAAAGTGCTCCTGCCCAAGTTCCGCCTCGAGGCGGCGGTGCTTCGTCCCGAAAGTCCACTCCTAATTTTTTTCTAGGTCAAAACGACTTATATACCAGAAGATGGGCACTAGAGGTGGGCCAAGGGGGGCAGCACCCACCAGGGCGCGCCTGGGCCTCCTGGCGCACCCACCTGGTGGCCCTCCTGTGGTACTCATTTGCTCAAATATTTATTATGTATTCCATAAAAAATCCTCGTGGAGTTTCAGGTTATTTGGAGTTGTGCAGAATAGGTAGCTTGACGTAGCTTTTTCAGGTCCAGGTTTCCAGTTGCCAGAATTCTCCCCCTTGGTGCATACCTTGCACATTATGAGATAAAAGGCATTAGTATTACTCCAAAAAGCATTATTATACAATAGAACAACTTAAATAACAGTAGGAAAACATGATGCAAAATGGACGTATCAAGTCACTGCAGAAGCGCATCTCCCAGATGATAAAGAAGAAAGTCAAACTGACGAATATGGTTCAGGTCATGCTTCGCCGCCACCTCCTACCTTGCCAACATCGGGCTGCCCCAATGTAGTCCTACAAGCCCGAAGACCCTTCACCGTGCTCTTTTTCTACCGCACCACCTACGACAAGCTGTGGAAGGTGTTGTTCAAGCCCTAGAAGGACTGGTCGGCTAGGGAAGAAGACATCAGCCTCAACGCCGCACACCCTCTTCTGGAGGTACAATAAAGTTTTACTCTTATGGTCGGATACTATATTTTACAAGGAACTTGACCCCTTCTTCCCCACATTTGCAAAGCTGGCTAGAGAAAGCTGTGCAGATGATGGCCCGAACCCGCTGCCCGAGGGCCCCAGGATGGCCTTACTGATGGAGATATTGGCCGTGGTGCCGTATAAGTTGCGGAGAAGAAGGAGATGAAGAAGGGCGAGAAAAGGGAGGCCCGAGAAGGCCTCTACCCAAGAGGACCCCAGGATATATACTAAGTCCAAGGAAACCCAAGACCCTTCCGCTCATGAGGGTGAGCAGGGAGAAGATAGGGAGGAGAGCGGCTCCTCCCGAACACGGAAGAGGGTGGCATCAGACGATGCCGAGGAGGATCAGCCTCCTCCTACCCCGAAGAAGCAGCGCAGGGCCAAGGTGGTCTTGTCCGATGACAGCTTGGACTCCGCCGAGGAGTCCAAGGCTTTCGAAGAGGTCCCCTAGAGGAACCCCAGGGTCAAGCCCCCGGCCTAGAGGTATGCATCCGAAGACGCCTCCGTGCGTTTTAAGAAAGATCATTACTAACCGTGTGCCTGCCTTTCACATTAATTGTAGCCCTCCACGCAATCTTTTCATCGATCGAGTCTCGGAAGGGACTCCCCGCCAACCAAGCTGGCAGAGAGCAGGACCGCATTGTGCACTACACCTCCTTCGACCATCAAGGAGAACGGGGAGGTGCTGTCCCAGAATACCCCTCCTGGGACAAACACGAGGGGGGAGGCAATGACATCAAGCCGAGGTAAATACCTCAGTTGCCAAAGACCAGAAGGGGGATCCCTCCTGGTAAACAAAGAGGGGAGCTCAGTAGGTCCGAGCTCTCTCTGAAGACGGTCTCGGAGGCCCCAAGGCCCCCGGAGTCGTCCACTCTGACCCCACCGAAGGGGGAGCCAAGGTGTTGACACCAGTGCCACCCATAGCAGAGCAGCTCAAAACTAGCTAGGTGGTCGGCCGTGGTGGAGGAGGCTTTGAATAGTTCCTCCATCCTCGAAGAACACCACACTCTGATGGCGCAGTTTTACAAAGCATTCGGTTCTTTGATAGTGGATCGAAGGAGGCTTTCGGCGGCCTCTTGACTAGATTCAAGGTAAGTCATGTAATACCCTTTAACAAGGAGAATTTATTTTATGAGATTATGCAATCGTCATATATAGTAGCCCCCGAGCCCTGGGTGAGTTTGAAAAACTTAAGTGGGGGTCGAATAGTTCAAAAACACTGATGATAGCAAAAGTGAACCGTAGCCCCCGAGACTCTGGAAGTATTGAAGAAAACCTGGCAGAGGATCTAAATATCGATAACTCAGGAGTCTGACATGTTGTGCATGCCTCGTCTTCAGCGGCAGCCGCCAACACCGTGGAGCTGGCTGAGGTGAGTCAGAAGCTCAAGAGCTCCGACGAGGAGCTCGACCTTCTCAACAAGCTGTTCGATGAAGCACAAGGTGAGTCAGGACTGGACTGTTTTAATACATTGGGTTTCCTCATCAAGTGAGGTATTTAGGTTTTATCCCTAAGTGCGGGGTGCTCATTATAAATGCAATTTTCACCGCGGAGGTTGAGAACCTCAAGGCCGAGCTGAAGAAGGCAAAGCAAGAGGCCGCATAATAGAAGGCGGCAGCCGAACGAGCGGCCGCCGAACTTACGACGGTGAAGTATGTCAGTGACAAGCACAAGGCCAGAGTAGCCGAGGTGCCGCAAGAGCTCAAGGAAGCCGTCACTAAATGTGAGGACCTTGAGCAGAAAACTAAGTATCAAGCCACTGAGCTAACCTCAGTGAAGTTGTCGATCCAGGAGGCTAAGACAGAGGTGAGAGGCGCCCGAGAAGAACTCCGCCAAGTTAGGATTTTTGCAGATGGTAAGCCGTACTTACTTCAAAGTGTCTTTGGTGGTAACAGGTTCGCTTTGCTCACGCGAGTATGGCATTCCCCAGGCACTTTTGCGGATCTTCTGAGGATTGTGGTAGATGCGGCGAGGCACTTTGCGTCCCAGGAGGGCGATGCCGAGCATAGGTTGTTTTGGGTGCAGTTCCGGGCGCCCGAGCACCCTCCCCTCTTTAACAACCAGATGAAGCAGTTGATGGAGCTACATCATATGGCGGAGCTAGCCATGAAGGATCTCTATCCGGCCATGGCCTTCAGACCCATTGCCGAGCAGCTATGATGTCTACTATGCAACTTTGTTCTTGTAGACGCGTGTTGGGCCTCCAAGCGCAGAGTTTTGTAGGACAGTAGCAATTTTCCCTCAAGTGGATGACCTAAGGTTTATCAATCCATGGGAGGCGTAGGATGAAGATAGTCTCTCTCAAGCAACCCTGCAATCAAATACAAGAAATCTCTTGTGTCCCCACACTGGTACGTGTCGATGCTATACAAATGGTTTTTAACCCCTTTCCGCGATGGTGTTTGGAACCGTCACCTAGTGAGTCTAGGCGATAGGGGGGTCCTTCCCACACCAACCTAGAAACCGTCGGGGACATGCCCTCCTAGCACACATGCTCGGCGAAATGAGGTCGTGTGCGACCGATGAGCGAGCAAATACGGTTATACGTACAGTAGTGCTAAAAAAGCAATTATACATGCAAAATCGTTTCTGGTCATAAGTACATCCCACATAGTCAGCCCCTAATAAATGTTTCCGTTCATATGCATATTCCACACAGTCGATCCAAGGTATACGTTTCCATTAGTATGTACATCACAAACAGTCAATAATTTTGAAGCGTGTGGCTCCTGGGTTCAAATTAATGAAGGGGACACTGCCCTTTTTTGGGCTGATAATTGGAACCTTGATAACGCAGTGTCTAGTTTGCAGACAAGATTCCCAAGGCTTTACTCTTTTGCCAAGGATCCCTGGATCTCAGTTAAGGAATCTTTCAATACCCAGGATATTCATCAACTCTTTCACCTCCCCTTATCTGCTCAGGCCTATGATGAGTTGAACCAGATTCAGGAATTGATGAATTCCCACAGCAGAGACTCAAGTTTGAGAGATGTTTGGTTCTGGCAAGGATCCACCAAGTTTTTCAAACCCAAGATGTTCTACTCACACACTTCTGTGTCTGAATCATTTAATCCCTTGCTCTGTGGGGTTTGAAAATCCTCTTGTACCCCCAAGATCAAGGTTTTTGCATGGATGCTTATTATGGACAGGTTGAACACTAAGGACATGGTTGAGAGAAGGCACTGGCACATGGATGATGGGGTCCATTGTAGGCTTTGTCCTTTGCAGGTTAGAGAAACCAGGGATCACCTATTCTTCAACTGCAATTTCAGTGTCAGGGTCTGGAATTATCTGCAGATTGACTGGTCTACTGGCACCTCCATGATGCAGCAGGTTACTCAGGCTAAAAGAAGTTTTGATAAACCCTTTTTCTCTGAAGTGGTTTTCATTGCTTGCTGGAATATTTGGATCATCAGAAATGCCAAAGTATTCAGAAATGAGAGAGCTAGTTTCAATAAATGGAGGTTTGCTTTTAAGCATGATATTAGCCTTATGCAGCACAGAATCAAATCTGTTTACAAGGATGAACTGCTTAGATGGATCTCTTTTCTCCCACCCTAAGCTAGTTTTTGTAAGCCCCCCTTTCTTGTGTTACCTTGTACCCTGGTTACTCCTTGTAATCACCCTGTTGTATTACTTATTCTTTTTTCAATAAAGTTTTGATATGCTGTGGGGGTTTTGCCCCACAGTTCCTAGTCAAAAAAAAATTTGAAGCGTGTGTGATAAGGTGACTATCTCAAACATTTAATAAGAAAGAACTGTGTGCAATGCTGTTGTTAATCACACACATTTTTTCTTGGGTGATCATGTGTGCAGTGGAGATTGATCGCACATGTTTTTTCCTGGTTGATCGTGTGTGCAGTGGAGATTGATCACACACATAGTGGATCCTAGAAACATGTCTGATCTCCACGTCTATCGCAGACATTTCGCTTTTGCAAACCGTGTGTAGTGTAATCCCTAATTAATCCCTGATTGATCCCTAATTAATCCCTTATTAATCCCTAATTTAAAAATCACATTTTTGAATTTGAAAGTAGGCAATCACTTATTTCATATCCAACCAGGTTTATTACAAATATAGGTTCAACCACGAATGCATAATTCGATGCACAGGTACATATACTGAAGAACTATAGAAGCACCAAGTAAAGAATGAAACTACAAAAAAATACACTTCCGTGATGATACGTGTTTGTCATAGTAGGTCGCGTTTCTTGTCATGCATGTACATCCATGACGATTTTATGAAGTGTTCCATGACATTACCAAAATTATCATCACGGAAGTGTCCACTTCCATGACGATAAATCGCGCATCACAGAAGTGCTTTCATCAAGGGTGACCGACACATGGCATCCACCGTAACGGAATGCCGTTAAGCTATCGGGTCGGGTTTTGGATCCGATAACCCGTTAACAGCCCTGACCAATGGGGATTTTCCACGTGTAAAATCATCATTGGCTGGAGGAAACACGTGTCGGCTAATCGTTGGGACAGATGTCATCCACATATTGGACAGAATGCGCCTATGATAGATCGACATGTGGCACGACCCAATAGAGGCCCATTCCTGTGAAAAGGCCGGCCCGTTTGACTTGGTCAAAAGGTGGCGGGCCGGCCCATGGAAAGCCTGTTAACAGCCTATTCGCATATAGCCCATTTACAGCCCGCTAACCCAAGGCCCATTACGCCCTATCCGAATTAGGCCCAGTAGCATCATCTGGGCCATCCAATATGGTTCCAGCCTGTTTTCACTTCTGGCCCATGTATGGCCCATGACGTCTTTCGGCCCATATGAGGCCCTTTGTAACTCTTGGCCCATTAACGACCCATGGTGAAACTGGCCCGTAATGAACAGTGTATCACTTTACACCCATTAACGGCCCGTGGTGAAACTGGCCCATAATGAACAGTGTATCACTTTATACCCATTAATGACCCGTTATTCCGTTTGGCTGTTTCCAGCCCAAGTTATCTTTCGGCCTTCTGAGGGCACATTTATTCTTGGACTCATTTGCGGCATTCGGTTACTTATGGCCCGTTACTGTCATTTTATGGTTGTGGGCCAAATTCAGCCCGTCGTTACGGTCGGCCCGTTTGTGGACCTTCATCTGTTGGGCCATTTTCATAGCATCACCAAATACGGCCTATTAACGGCCCGTTATGGTCATCCCATAAAACGTACAATTTCCACTCTAGCCCGTCTACGGCCCATTAAAGGCCCGTACAAGGCCCATAAATGAGTCGACCCTTACAAGGCCCATGGATCCTACGAGACGTAGAAGGCCCATGGATCCTACGAGACGTAGAAGGCCCATGGATCCTACGAGACGGCCCATTGAAGGCCCATGGATCCGACGGCCCATTGAAGGCCCATGGATACAATGGCCCGTACATGGCCCATGGATCATACGGCCCGTGGAGGGCCATGGTCACTACAACGTTCGAGCGAGTTGGCCCCAGTTTGAACGATATAGCATATTCAAAGAATTATCCTACTCAATACTATCACCTCTAAAAAACATACACTATACAACAAAGAGACCAAGGCATAGAAACGTAGAATAATCCTACACTATACAATAAAGAAATTACAGCCAATTATACCCACTGGGCATTATGGTTCGGCATAGGTGATAATAAAGCGTACACAAAGAGCAAATTACATATACTGCGCGAATACAACTCATACATCATGGATGCGCATCAACTTAACTCCATTTGAACTATAATCTCTTCAGAAAATAGGATTG
The DNA here is from genome assembly GCF_018294505.1 of Triticum aestivum. Classification (NCBI taxonomy): domain Eukaryota; kingdom Viridiplantae; phylum Streptophyta; class Magnoliopsida; order Poales; family Poaceae; genus Triticum; species Triticum aestivum. The sequence continues at coordinate 216,241,874 of NC_057810.1, read as the reverse complement.
GCCGGATTTAGATAACACAATTTCAAGTCTACAAAATCTCCAATTCCTTCATGGTTACCTCAGTGTCTTGTTTCATTTTTTTGACTCCTGCATCTAATACCTGCATGTCTAGTTTCAACTTGTTGATTATACGTTGACAATCATGTACACGTTGTCTTGCCATCTCTAGTTGATGCTCAAGAACATCAGCACATTCCAATTCCAATCCATAATCATTCGGTAACGACCGCACTGCTCGCAGATCTTTGTGTTGATGTCACTTCATCCTGAAATGTTTCTGTAAGTACACATGACTAGGGCAAAAATATAGTTACAACAGTGAAGCGAGCAAGATATTATTTTGTACTACATGGCAAAACAGGACTAACAATAATGTTACACGTCATGAAGAATAAGCAGGTGATATTTTAAAAATTATAAAAAAGATAGTCTGTGCAGCCTGCATACATAAATCCCTCTTAGCTCACCAGAGGAGCATGATGTTGGGGCCCAATCCAAAACACAAACAAGTTACAAATTTAGACAGCATGTTGCGTATCAGTAAGCAAGCAGTTGGCCATTCTGTTGCTCAATTAAAGTCTTAGGGAGCATAATGAACAATAGAGGGTTTCATACAAACATACTACAGCAGGCAAAACTATGCAATCATTAGCCTAGTATAAACTAGATTGTGAGCCTCATGCAATAATAGTTGGTTAATAGACTTCAAAGCTTCAGGCACACTTCGGCGGATTAATTAAATGGTAAGGCCTTTAACTATGTCAACTAATAGTTATACAAGTACCCAACATTAGGCATGATTCTTTGGGCATCTCATTAATTAAGGACAAATAAAGCAATTGAAACGAGCAAATTAACTATGCCTGAAACAAACAAGGAATTGAACTGCTGAGTTGCATACAGTGACTTACCTTAACAAGTTGAAGAGGCTCAGCGCAGCTCCTACTTCTCTTGCAAGGCTCCTTCCTAACATCTTGTACTTGGAAATCCTCAATCTTATCTTCATTGCATCCCCTCTGCAAGGTGACACAAACTAGTTACTCATCTCCTTGGAAGATAAATATGCATACTTTCCAGTATGTGAACACAAAAGGATGAGATTATAACAAAACAACACCACATAATGAAACATGCCACATCTCTTGCACTTGCACACAATGAAATGAGCATTTACTATGTCTGCACTATGTAAAAACTAGGCATACCTTCGAACTGAATCTCCAGGTACTCTTGGAGAGCCTACTTTAGTGTACAGCCAAACCTTTATGTCACCTATGAGTTAGGCAAGGCCCCACTACAGTAGCCCTTAGTGTTTAAATCGTTGACAAGCTCTATTATAGTGTTAAGTAAAGAACATCAAGTAATCAAAGCAAACAGTCCTAGTATGGCTGGCTGATGCAAACAAGCAATTGAACAGATGTGTGAGCAAATCTTACATATCAAGAAAAGAAGCAAAGAAGGAGGCTTAAAGACCATCACTTGACTGACCAGATTTAAGGGGCATTTAAACATCATGTGCAATGTATGAACTAACATAAACATTGCATAGTCCAGATTCTACAATGGAATGCACATGTATTAGGTTATGCCATGTATGATGATGCCTAAATGTACACTATAGCAGGCAGGAGTGATTCATCATTGCACGCACAATTGAATTACAGGTTAAGGGCCAGTTCGATTCCGCCTTTTCAGGGCTTATTGTCAAAATAAGCCATAAAAGATGTAAAGATGTCATTTTTGAGTTATGGGCTTGGGCTTAACTAATTTCGCTTTGGAGGGGGGTGTTTCAGGTAGAACCTCACTAATAATTGAAGGAAGGGGAATAGTGAAATGACTTTGTTGTCTGCCTATATTACACTCAAAATACAACTGCTGACGTGTTGGGGAACGTTGCAGAAAATAAAAAAATTCCTACGGTTTCACCAAGATCCATCTATGAGTTCATCTAGCAACGAGTTATAGGAGTGCATCTACATACCCTTGTAGATCGCGAGCGGAAGCTTTCAAGAGAACGGGGTTGAGGGAGTCGTACTCTTCGTGATCCAAATCACCGATGACCAAGTGCTGAACGGACAGCACCTCCGCGTTCAACACACGTACGGAGCGGATGATGTCTCCTCCTTCTTGATCCAGCAAGGGGGGAGGAGAGGTTGATGAAGATCCAGCAGCACGACGGCGTGGTGGTGGATGCAGCAGAGTTCCGGCAGAGCTTCGTCGAGCTTCTGCGAGAGGGAGAGGTGTAGCAGGGGAGAGGGAGGCGCCAAGACTTCAGGGTGCGTCTGCCCTCCCTCCCCCTCCTTTATATAGGCCCCCAGGGGGGGCGCCGGCCCTAGAGATGGGATCTCTAGGGGGGCGGCGGCCAAGGGGGGTGGAGCGCCCCCTCCCCTAGGGTTCCCAACCCTAGGCGCAGAGGGGGGCCCAGGGGGGCGCACCAGCCCACCAGGGGCTGGTCCCCTCCCCACTTCAGCCTACGGGGCCCTCCGGGATAGGTGGCCCCACCCGGTAGACCCCCAGGACCCTTCCGGTGGTCCCGGTACAATACCGGTGACCCCCGAAACTCTCCCGATGGCCGAAACTTCACTTTCTATATATTATTCTTTACCTCCGGACCATTCCGGAACTCCTAGTGACGTCCAGGATCTCATCCGGGACTCCAAACAACTTTCGGTTTGCTGCATACTCATATCTCTACAACCCTAGCGTCACCGAACCTTAAGTGTGTAGACCCTACGGGTTCGGGAGACACGTAGACATGACCGAGACGGCTCTCCGGTCAATAACCAACAGCGGGATCTGGATGCCCATGTTGGCTCTCACATGCTCCTCGATGATCTCATCGGATGAACCACGATGTCGAGGATTCAATCAACCCCGTATACAATTCCCTTTGTCAATCGGTACGTTACTTGCCTGAGACTCGATCGTCGGTATCCCAATACCTCGTTCAGTCTCGTTACCGGCAAGTCACTTTACTCGTACCATAATGCATGATCCCATGACCAGACACTTGGTCACTTTGAGCTCATTATGATGATGCATTACCGAGTGGGCCCAGAGATACCTCTCCGTCATACGGAGTGACAAATCCCAGTCTCGATCCGTGTCAACCCAACAGACACTTTCGGAGATACCTGTAGTGCACCTTTATAGTCACCCAGTTACGTTGTGACGTTTGGTACACCCAAAGCACTCCTACGGTATCCGGGAGTTACACGATCTCATGGTCTAAGGAAAAGATACTTGACATTGGAAAAGCTCTAGCAAAACGAACTACACGATCTTGTGCTATGCTTAGGATTGGGTCTTGTCCATCACATCATTCTCCTAATGATGTGATCCCGTTATCAACGACATCTAATGTCCATAGTCAGGAAACCATGACTATCTGTTGATCAACGAGCTAGTCAACTAGAGGCTTACTAGGGACATATTATGGTCTATGTATTCACACGTGTATTACGATTTCCGGATAATACAATTATAGCATGAATAAAGACAATTATCATGAACAAGGAAATATAATAATAATCCTTTTATTATTGCCTCTAGGGCATATTTCCAACAGTCTCCCACTTGCACTAGAGTCAATAATCTAGTTACATTGTGATGAATCGAACACCCATAGAGTTCTGGTGTTGATCATGTTTTGCTCGCGAAAGAGGTTTAGTCAACGGATCTGCGACATTCAGATCCGTATGTACTTTGCAAATATCTATGTCTCCATCTTGAACATTTTCACGGATGGAGTTGAAACGACGCTTGATGTGCCTGGTCTTCTTGTGAAACCTGGGCTCCTTGGCAAGGGCAATAGCTCCAGTGTTGTCACAGAAGAGTTTGATCGGCCCCGACGCATTGGGTATGACTCCTAGGTCGGTGATGAACTCCTTCACCCAAATTGCTTCATGCGCTGCCTCCGAGGCTGCCATGTACTCCGCTTCACATGTAGATCCCGCCACGACGCTCTGCTTGCAGCTGCACCAGCTTACTGCTCCACCATTCAACATATACACGTATCCGGTTTGTGACTTAGAGTCATCCAGATCTGTGTCGAAGCTAGCGTCGACGTAACCCTTTACGACGAGCTCTTCGTCACCTCCATAAACGAGAAACATGTCCTTTGTCCTTTTCAGGTACTTCAGGATATTCTTGACCGCTGTCCAGTGTTCCTTGCCGGGATTACTTTGGTACCTACCTACCAAACTTACGGCAAGGTTTACATCAGGTCTGGTACACAGCATGGCATACATAATAGATCCTATGGCTGAAGCATAGGGGATGACACTCATCTCTTCTTTATCTTTTGCCGTGGTCGGGCATTGAGCCGAGCTCAATCTCACACCTTGCAATACAGGCAAGAACCCTTTCTTGGACTGATCCATTTTGAACTTCTTCAAAATCTTATCAAGGTATGTGCTTTGTGAAAGACCTATGAGGCGTCTCGATCTATCCCTATAGATCTTGATGCCTAATATGTAAGCAGCTTCTCCAAGGTCCTTCATTGAAAAACACTTATTCAAGTAGGCCTTAATGCTGTCCAAAAGTTCTATATCATTTCCCATCAAGAGTATGTCATCTACATATAATATGAGAAATGCTACAGAGCTCCCACTCACTTTCTTGTAAACGCAGGCTTCTCCATAAGTCTGCATAAACCCAAACGCTTTGATCATCTCATCAAAGCGAATGTTCCAACTCCGAGATGCTTGCACCAGCCCATAAATGGATCGCTGGAGCTTGCATACTTTGTTAGCATTCTTAGGATCGACAAAACCTTCCGGCTGCATCATATACAGTTCTTCCTTAAGATGTCCGTTAAGGAATGCCGTTTTGACGTCCATCTGCCATATCTCATAATCATAGTATGCGGCAATTGCTAACATGATTCGGACGGACTTCAGCTTCGCTACGGGAGAGAATGTCTCATCGTAGTCAACCCCTTGAACTTGTCGATAACCCTTAGCGACAAGTCGAGCTTTATAGATGGTAACATTACCATCCGCGTCCGTCTTCTTCTTAAAGATCCATTTGTTTTCTATCGCTCGCCGATCATCGGGCAAGTCTGTCAAAGTCCATACTTTGTTTTCATACATGGATTCTATCTCGGATTGCATGGCTTCAAGCCATTTGTTGGAATCTGGGCCCGCCATCGCTTCTTCATAGTTCGAAGGTTCACCGTTGTCTAACAACATTATTTCCAGGACAGGGTTGCCATACCACTCTGGTGTGGAACGTGTCCTTGTGGACCTACGAAGTTCAGTAGCAACTTGATCCGAAGTACCTTGATCATCATCATTAATTTCCTCTCCAGTTGGTGTAGGCACCACAGGAACATTTTCCTGAGCTGCACTACTTTCCGGTTCAAGAGGTAGTACTTCATCGAGTTCTACTTTCCTCCCACTTACTTCTTTCGAGAGAAACTCTTTTTCCAGAAAGGATCCGTTCTTGGCAACAAAGATCTTGCCCTCGGATCTTAAGTAGAAGGTATACCCAATGGTTTCCTTAGGGTATCCTATGAAGACGCATTTTTCCGACTTGGGTTCGAGCTTTTCAGGTTGAAGTTTCTTGACATAAGCATCGCATCCCCAAACTTTTAGAAACGACAGCTTAGGTTTCTTCCCAAACCATAATTCATACGGTGTCGTCTCAACGGATTTAGACGGAGCCCTATTTAAAGTGAATGTAGCTGTCTCTAGAGCGTATCCCCAAAATGATAGCGGTAAATCGGTAAGAGACATCATAGACCGCACCATATCCAATAGAGTGCGATTACGACGTTCGGACACACCGTTACGCTGAGGTGTTCCAGGCGGCGTGAGTTGTGAAACGATTCCACATTTCCTTAAGTGTGTACCAAATTCGTGACTTAAATATTCTCCTCCACGATCTGATCGTAGGAACTTTATCTTTCGGTCACGTTGATTCTCTACCTCATTCTGAAATTCCTTGAACTTTTCAAAGGTCTCAGACTTGTGTTTCATTAAGTAGACATACCCATATCTACTCAAGTCATCAGTGAGAGTGAGAACATAACGATATCCTCCGCGAGCCTCAACGCTCATTGGACCGCACACATCGGTATGTATGATTTCCAATAAGTTGGTTGCTCGCTCCATTGTTCCGGAGAACGGAGTCTTGGTCATTTTGCCCATGAGGCATGGTTCGCATGTGTCAAATGATTCATAATCGAGAGACTCTAAAAGTCCATCAGCATGGAGCTTCTTCATGCGCTTGACACCAATGTGACCAAGGCGGCAGTGCCACAAGTATGTGGGACTATCGTTATCAACTTTACATCTTTTGGTATTCACACTATGAATATGTGTAACATTACGTTCGAGATTCATTAAGAATAAACCATTGACCATCGGGGCATGACCATAAAACATATCTCTCATATAAATAGAACAACCATTATTCTCGGATTTAAATGAGTAGCCATCTCGTATCAAACGAGATCCAGATACAATGTTCATGCTCAAACTTGGCACTAAATAACAATTATTGAGGTTTAAAACTAATCCCGTAGGTAAATGTAGAGGTAGCGTGCCGACGGCGATCACATCGACCTTGGAACCATTCCCGACGCGCATCGTCACCTCGTCCTTCGCCAGTCTCCGCTTATTCCGCAGCTCCTGCTGTGAGTTACAAATATGAGCAACGGCACCGGTATCAAATACCCAGGAGTTACTACGAGTACTGGTAAGGTACACATCAATTACATGTATATCACATATACCTTTAGTGTTGCCGGCCTTCTTGTCTGCTAAGTATTTGGGGCAGTTCCGCTTCCAGTGACCCTTCCCTTTGCAATAAAAGCACTCAGTCTCAGGCTTGGGTCCATTCTTTGACTTCTTCCCGGCAACTGGCTTACCGGGCGCGGCAACATCCTTGCCGTCCTTCTTGAAGTTCTTCTTACCCTTGCCCTTCTTGAACTTGGTGGTTTTATTGACCATCAACACTTGATGTTCTTTCTTGATTTCTACCTCTGCCGACTTCAGCATTGAAAATACTTCAGGAATAGTTTTCACCATCCCCTGCATATTGTAGTTCATCACAAAGCTCTTGTAGCTCGGTGGGAGCGACTGAAGGATTCTGTCAATGACCGCCTCGTCCGGGAGGTTAATGTCCAGCTGGGACAGGCGGTTGTGCAACCCAGACATTTTGAGTATGTGCTCACTGACAGAACTATTTTCCTCCATCTTACAACTATAGAACTTGTCGGAGACTTCATATCTCTCGACCCGGGCATGAGCTTGGAAAACCATTTTCAGCTCCTCGAACATCTCATATGCTCCGTGTTGCTCAAAACGCTTTTGGAGCCCCGGTTCTAGGCTGTAAAGCATGCCGCACTGAACGAGGGAGTAATCATCAGCACGTGACTGCCAAGCGTTCATAACGTCTTGGTTCTCTGGGATGGGTGCTTCACCTAGCGGTCCTTCTAGGACATATGCTTTCTTGGCAGCTATGAGGATGATCCTCAGGTTCCGGACCCAGTCCGTATAGTTGCTGCCATCATCTTTCAGCTTGGTTTTCTCTAGGAACGCGTTGAAGTTCATGTTGACATGAGCGTTGGCCATTTGATCTACAAGACATATTTGCAAAGGTTTTAGACTAAGTTCATGATAATTAAGTTCATCTAATCAAATTATCTAATGAACTCCCACTCAGATTAGACATCCCTCTAGTCATCTAAGTGTTACACGATCCGAGTCGACTAGGCCGTGTCCGATCATCACGTGAGACGGACTAGTCATCATCGGTGAACATCTCCATGTTGATCGTATCTTCCATACGACTCATGTTCGACCTTTCGGTCTCTGTGTTCCGAGGCCATGTCTGTACATGCTAGGCTCGTCAAGTTAACCCTAAGTGTTTTTGCATGTGTAAAACTGTCTTACACCCGTTGTATGTGAACGTAAGAATCTATCACACCCGATCATCACGTGGTGCTTCGAAACGACGAACTTTAGCAACGGCGCACAGTTAGGGGAGAACACTTTCTTGAAATTATTATAAGGGATCATCTTATTTACTACCGTCGTTCTAAGTAAACAAGATGCATAAACATAATAAACATCACATGCAATTATATAGTAGTGACATGATATGGCCAATATCATATAGCTCCTTTGATCTCCATCTTCGGGGCTCCATGATCATCTTCGTCACCGGCATGACACCATGATCTCCATCATCATGATCTCCATCATCGTGTCTCCATGAAGTTGCTCGCCAACTATTACTTCTACTACTATGGCTAACGTTTTAGCAATAAAGTAAAGTAATTACATGGCGTTAAATCATTGACACGCAGGTCATACAATAATTAAGACAACTCCTATGGCTCCTGCCGGTTGTCATACTCATCGACATGCAAGTCGTGATTCCTATTACAAGAACATGATCTCATACATCACAATATATCATTCATCATTCATCACAACTTTTGGCCATATCACATCACAAGGCAATTGCTGCAAAAACAAGTTAGACGTCCTCTAATTGTTGTTGCATCTTTTACGTGGCTGCAATAGGGTTCTAGCAAGAACGTTTTCTTACCTACGAAAAAGCCACAACGTGATTTGTCAACTTCTATTTACCCTTCATAAGGACCCTTTTCATCGAATCCGCTCCAACTAAAGTGGGAGAGACAGACACCCGCTAGCCACCTTATGCAACTAGTGCATGTCAGTCGGTGGAACCTGTCTCACGTAAGCGTACGTGTAAGGTCGGTCCGGGCCGCTTCATCCCACAATACTGCTAAAGCAAAATAAGACTAGTAGCGGCAAGAAAGTTGACAACATCTACGCCCACAACAAATTTGTGTTCTACTCGTGCAATAGAGAACTACGCATAGACCTAGCTCATGATGCCACTGTTGGGGAACGTTGCAGAAAATAAAAAATTTCCTACGGTTTCACCAAGATCCATCTATGAGTTCATCTAGCAACGAGTGATAGGAGTGCATCTACATACCCTTGTAGATCGCGAGCGGAAGCGTTCAAGAGAACGGGGTTGAGGGTGTCGTACTCGTCGTGATCCAAATCACCGATGACCAAGTGCCGAACGGACAGCACCTCCGCGTTCAACACACGCGGATGACGTCTCCTCCTTCTTGATCCAGCAAGGGGGAAGGAGAGGTTGATGAAGATCCAGCAGCACGACGGCGTGGTGGTGGATGCAGCAGAGTTCCGGCAGAGCTTCGCCGAGCTTCTACGAGAGGGAGAGGTGTAGCAGGGGAGAGGAAGGCGCCAAGACTTCAGGGTGCGACTGCCCTCCCTCCCCCCTCCTTTATATAGGCCCCCAGGGGGGCGCCGGCCCTAGAGATGGGATCTCTAGGGGGGTGGCGGCCAAGGGGGGTGGAGTGCCCCCCAAGGCAAGTGGAGGCGCCCCCTCCCCGAGGGTTCCCAACCCTAGGCGCAGAGGGGGGCCCAGGGGGGCGCACCAGCCAACCAGGGGCTGGTCCCCTCCCCACTTCAGCCCACGGGGCCCTCCGGGATAGGTGGCCCCACCCGGTGGACCCCCGGGACCCTTCCGGTGGTCCCGGTACAATACCAGTGACCCCCAAAACTCTCCCGATGGCCGAAACTTCACTTCCTATATATTATTCTTTACCTCCGGACCATTCCGGAACTCCTAGTGACGTCCAGGATCTCATCCGGGACTCCGAACAACTCTCATCCGGGACTCCGAACAACTTTCAGTTTGCTGCATACTCATATCTCTACAACCCTAGCGTCACCGAACCTTAAGTGTGTAGACCCTACGGGTTCGGGAGACACGTAGACATGACCGAGACGGCTCTCCGGTCAATAACCAACAGCGGGATCTGGATACCCATGTTGGCTCCCACATGCTCCTCGATGATCTCATCAGATGAACCACGATGTCGAGGATTCAATCAACCCCATATACAATTCCCTTTGTCAATCAGTACGTTACTTGCCCGAGACTCGATCGTTGGTATCCCAATACCTCGTTCAGTCTCGTTACCGGCAAGTCACTTTACTTGTACCATAATGCATGATCCCGTTACCAGACACTTGGTCACTTTGAGCTCATTATGATGATGCATTAGCGAGTGGGCCCAGAGATACCTCTCCCTCATACGGAGTGATAAATCCCAGTCTCGATCCGTGTCAACCCAACAAACTCTTTCGGAGATACCTGTAGTGCACCTTTATAGTCACCCAGTTACATTGTGACGTTTGGTACACCCAAAGCACTCCTACAGTATCCGGGAGTTACACGATCTCATGGTCTAAGGAAAAGATACTTGACATTGGAAAAGCTCTAGCAAAACAAACTACACGATCTTGTGCTATGCTTAGGATTGGGTCTTGTCCATCACATCATTCTCCTAATGATGTGATCCCGTTATCAACGACATCTAATTTCCATAGTCAGGAAATCATGACTATCTGTTGATCAACGAGCTAGTCAACTAGAGGCTTACTAGGGACATATTATGGTCTATGTATTCACACGTGTATTACGATTTCCGGATAATACAATTATAGCATGAATAAAGACAATTATCATGAACAAGGAAATATAATAATAATCCTTTTATTATTGCCTCTAGGGCATATTTCCAACATGACGCCCGTGTCACACTTGACCCTCAAGTAAAAAAAACACGCAAGCGTTCATTGCCCTGCCCGCTTGCATCTCATCTCCCCTTTCCCTCTACCTCGATCCCCTGCCTGCAACACTAGGGTTCCTCCAGCGAGCCGTCGCCACTGGTCCCATCTGGCCTGGTCCTCGATGATGCTATGTCCAGCTAGGCTACAAGGCCGGCAGGTAGGGGCAAATCTCCCTGGCTGCTCGTCCCTCTGGCGCCACCCCTCATTCTCATGGTCTCCAGTAGCTGCTCCATTGTGGTTAGTCCAACGCACTACTCCGGCGGGCGCTGCACAACTACGGCTGATGCCACACTGCGGTAGAAGGCACCTTATTACCCCTCCCCTGCTCCCAGGCCATGGCCTTGAGGTGCTGTGGAAGGATGAGCTCATCCAACAAGGTGAGGATCTCCTCTGATTTTTTGCCAAACACTACAAGAAATATGTCAACTAGTGACCTTCTGTCAGTGACCCTGGAAGAATTGGTCATAGATCTATGACCATTTGAGACCAATTGGTCAAAAGATGTTCGGGGGGCTCCAAACCCTAAACCATTGTGACCATTTTGGTCAGAAAGGTCATAATTTCCTTATAGAAAATGGCCATAAAGCAAACGACGCTGGTCTGCTGCCTTATTTCTAGTTGTTAACGACCAATATAGATGGTCATAGCCTTGTAAATTGTGGTGGGTTGTGATGACTAGGCGCCATCTCATCAGTTTTGCTTATGTGTCATGTCCATGTGTCAATTTTTGCCCTAGGTTGTGAAGCAACCTATATTTCTGTTATTCCAAAAATTCCCAAAAAATTCTCATAAATTGTTTGGATCATATTCATCAAATATGTCAAAAACCTTCCTTGCTTAGTTCAAAAATAGTTCAACAATATTCATTTTCCTATTCTGTTCAGAGCAACACTTTGTGAAGGAAGTGTTATTTATATATTCTTGATTTCCCTAAATATTTGTGAAGACATTATTCTTAGTATATGATCATCCTCAGCCAAAACTCATTCCCATTGGCCATGTGCATTTCCCGTACCGCTAATCAAACACTTGGCTGCTAATTCATGTTTGAGCATAGTTCGGTCTCCTCATGAGAATCTTATGTTATAATTTTCTTCCTATCACCGACCTGGGGAGTGCCCAACCTACTAGACATTCCTAGTCCGCCCAGAACGCATGGCAACACCACGGTCACGTGGTGACCACGCGACGGGCATGCGAGCTTACGCACTCTACAGTTGGGGCCCTCGGTCACCATCCAAACCTCGATGTATCGCCATCAAACCATGTATTTCTAATTAAATAGGTACTTATGTACCTAGAAATGATTTTTGGAAAAAATAAAGAGCAAACTATGAGGCAACTGCAGTTCAAATTTGACCCGCTTCCAACTGAATCGACGGAAATTTGTCTTTTTCACGAGAGGTGGATCAAAACTTTTGACACCCAACCATTTTGTCAATTGTGCATTATATATGGCCTAGTATTTTTTTAAATTGATTAGGTCCAATTTTGCAACAAATATATTGTAGGTCCTTCACAAAAAAACTCATTTTGGGCACTCGAAAAAATGGAAAATGAATTTTTCGTCGAAAAAAATGAAAACTTCCTTAGGCAACATTGTTTGTTATTCCAAGATGCGCCCTTGTGCACGATATGAGTTCATTTGAACAAACTATGCCATGAATGTGGCCATAAGATTGATCATTTGGCTTGAAAGCCATGAATCTTCACACATGATAGCTCATTTCTGATAACACTTTTTTAAAATAATTACCGTATTACAAGTTTATTATTTTTTTCTGGAAACTTGGTCACATATAATGACACAATGCGGAGGTTTTCCAATTTTTTGATATTTTTCAAATTTTTATGCCCGTTTCAAAATGTGGTCAGAACGGCGGGAATGACCGTTCCTAGCTAGTGGTTGAATCTTGGAAATTTTTTTGGTGTTTATCTGATTAAATATATACTTATGTACCTAGAAATGATTTTTGGAAAAAATAAAGAGCAAACTATGAGGCACCTGCAGTTCAAATTTGACCCTCTTCCTCCTGAATCAACGAGAATTTGTCTTTTTCACCAGAGGTGGATCAAAACTTTTTACACCCAACCATTTGGTCAATTGTGCATTAAATATGTCCTAGTATTTTAGAAAATTGATTTGGTACAATTTCGCAACAAATATATGGTAGGTCCTTCACAAAAAAACCTCATTTCGGGCACTCGAAAAATGGAAAATGAATTTTCTGTGCAAACAAAATGAAAACTTCCTTAGGCAACATTGTTTGGAATTCCAAGATGCACCCTTGTGCACAATATGAGATCATTTGAACAAACTATGCCATCAATGTGGCCATAAGATTGATCATTTGGCTTGAAAGTCATGAATCTGCACGCATGATAGCTCATTTCTGAGAACACTTTTTTAAAATAATTGTCGTATTACAAGTTTATAATTTTTTCTGGCAACTTGGCCACATATGATGAAACAATGCGTAGGTTTTCCAATTTTTTTATTTTTTTTATTTTTTATGCCCGTTTCAAAATGCGGTCAAAATGGCGGGAATGACCGTTCCTAGCTATTTGTTGAATCTTGGAATTAATATGGTGTTTCTCTGAGTAAATAGATACTTATGTACCTAGAAATTATTTTTGGAAAAAATAAAGAGCAAACTACGAGGTAGCTACAGTTCAAATTTGACCCGCATCCTACTGAATCGGCGGGAATTTGTCTTTTTCACCAGAGGTAGATCAAAACTTTTTACACCCAACCATTTGGTCAATTGTGCATTAAATATATCCTAGTATTTTATAAAATTGATTTGGTACAATTTTGCAACAACTATATGGTAGGTCCTTCACAAAAAAACCTCATTTCAGGTACTCGAAAAATGGAAAATAAATTTTCCGTGCAAACAAAATGAAAACTTCCTTAGGCAACATTATTTGGAATTCCCAGATGCACCCTTGTGCACAATATGAGATCATTTGAACAAACTATGCCATCAATGTGGCCATAAGATTGATCATTTGGCTTGAAAGCCATGAATCTTCACGCATGATAGCTCATTTCTGAGAACACTTTTTAAAAATAATTGCCGTATTACAAGTTTATAATTTTTTCTAGCAACTTGGCCACATATGATGGAACAATGCGTAGGCTTTCCAATTTTTTAATTTTTTTGAATTTTTGATGCCCGTTTCAAAATGCGGTCAAAACGGCGGGAATGACCGTTCCTAGCTATTTGTTGAATCTTGGAATTTTTTTGGTGTTTCTCTGATTAAATAGATACTTATGTATCTAGAAATGATTTTTGGAAAAAATAAAGAGCAAACTACGAGGTAGCTACAGTTTAAATTTGACCCGCTTCCTACTAAATTGACGTGAATTTGTCTTATTCACCAGAGGTAGATCAAAACTTTTTACACCCAACCATTTGGTCAATTGTGCATTAAATATGTCCTAGTATTTTAGAAAATTGATTTGGTACAATTTTGCAACAAATATATGGTAGGTCCTTCACAAAAAAACCTCGTTTCAAGCACTCGAAAAATGGAAAATGAATTTTCCATGCAAACAAAATGAAAACTTCCTTAGGCAACATTGTTTGGAATTCCAAGATGCACCCTTGTGCACAATATGAGATCATTTGAACAAACTATACCATGAATGTGGTCATAAGATTGATCATTTGGCTTGGAAGATATGAATCTTCATGCATGATAGCTCATTTCTGAGAACACGTTTTAAAAATAATTGCCGTATTACAAGTTTATTATTTTTCTTGGAAACTTGGTCATATATGATGATACAACGCGAAGGTTTTCCAATTTTTTGATTTTTTTTGAATTTTTTATGCCCGTTTCAAAATGCAGTCAAAACGGCGGGCTTGACCGTTCCTAGCTAGTTGTTGAATCTTGGAGACCTTTCTCTGATTAAATAAATACTAATGTACATAGAAATGATTTTTGGAAAAAATAAAGAGCAAACTTCGAGGTAGCTACAGTTCAAATTTGACCCGCTTCCAACTGAATCGGCGGAAATTTGTCTTTTTACACCCAACCATTTGGTCAATTGTGCATTAAATATGTCCTAGTATTTTAGAAAATTGAATTGGTACAATTTTGCAACAAATATATTATAGGTCCTTCACAAAAAAACTCATTTTGGGCACTCAAAAAATGGAAAATGAATTTTTCGTCCAAAGAAAATGAAAACTTCCTTAGACAACATTGTCTGCCATTCCAAGATGCACCCTTGTGCACAATATGAGATCATTTGAACAAACTATGTCATGAATGTGGCCATAAGATTGATCATTTGGCTTGAAAGCCATGAATCTTCACATTTGATAGCTCGTTTCTGAGAAGACTTATTTAAAATAATTGCCATATTACAAGTTTATAATTTTTGCTGGTAACTTGGCCACATATAATGAAACAATGCAAAGGTTTTCCAATTTTTTGTTTTTTTTAATTTTTTATGCCCGTTTCAAAATGCGGTCAAAATGGCGGGAATAACCATTCCTAGCTAGTGGTTGAATATTGGAATTTTTTGTGTTTCTCTGATTAAATAGATACTTATGTACCTAGAAATAATTTTTGAGAAAAATAAAGAGCAAACTACGAGGTAGCTATAGTTCAAATTTGACCCGCTTCCAGCTGAATCGGCGGAAATTTGTCTTTTTCACGAGAGGTGGATTAAAATTTTTTACACCCAACTATTTGGTCAATTGTGCATTAAATATGTCCTAGTATTTTAGAAAATTGATTTGGTACAATTTTGCAATAAATATATGATAGGTCTTTCAAAAAAAAAACCATTTTCGGGCACTCGAAAATATTTTGACAATAAACCGTTTGGTTAATTAGACATAAAATATGGCCTAATGATTTCTAAAAATGGTGTGGTGTCATTTTGCAACAAATATTTGGTAGATCTTAAAAAATAGTCATTGTTACTTGAAAAATACAAAATGCTTTTCTTGTCAAAAACCTTATTTTTATTAAATTACAACCAATTTAAATGGTCATAACAACTTTAAAGTGTTTACTGCGTTCTGATTGGTCTATAAGCCTCTCACACATCACGCGGATCATGCTCAAACACCGTCGGATACTGCCCGATCCGACGGCAGCCCTCGTCCCCCTCACACTCTCACCCCTCGTCCGTCTCACCCCCCCTAGTCCAAACCCTAGCTTCCCTCGCGCCGCACCCGAGCCATGCCTCCTTCCCTCCTCACGCCGCCACCCACCCACCGCCTCCTCCCTACCACAGCTCGCTGCCGACGGCCTCCCCTCTCCCATCCGCTTCCCTCCCGCCCCAGACGGATTGCCCCTCTCCTCTCCTGCAACCCCCCTCTCTCTCTCTCCCCACACTTCACAGTGACAGCAGGCACTCCCAGATCCATCCGGATGCCGGACATGGAGGAGTCCGCGCAGCCCAAGCCCGCCAACCCCTCGGAACCGGAGCTCTCCTCGGACCCGCCCAAGGGCGCGGGGACGAACGCGGATGGCTGGCGGCGAGGCCGCCGCCAGGAGATCCGACTTCGCCGACGGGAATGGGGCCGGATCCGCCACGCCCGAGCGCTCCATCCTCGTCGACAGGGACGACTACATCCTAGTAGGTCAGAGCGCTCCATCTGGTGGGTCCGAGCGCTCCATCCTCAACAGGGACGACGGGGACGACTACATCCTCGACAGGGCGGCCTACATCCGCCAGGTCGCCCGCCAGGGTGGCGGCAGACTTCGCCATGGGCGGCGCGGCGGCGGTGGTGGCCAAGATGGGGGTGGCGCCGAAGGAGCGCGTCAAGATGCTGCTGCAAAACCAAGCCGAGATGTTGTGCCGGGGTGCCCTCATGTAGCCCTACCGCGGGATCACCGATGCCTTTGCCCGCGTCCTCCGCGAGGAGTGTGCCGCCGCGCTCTGGTGCGGGAACCAGGCCAACGTCATCCGATACTTCCCCACCCTGGTCCGCCCCCTCCTCCCTCCCTTCCTTCCTTGACCATCCACATTTTCGTCTAACGAATCCACTCGTCTGCTCGGCCACTGCCGACGCCACGGAGCTTCCATGGCCTAGCCGGAAGGGGGAAGAAGAGACATCGGGATGGAAGGGAAGGAGGCCGCCGGGGAGTGAGCTGTTGTACTCGACGAAGATAGCTGACGCCCGGATAACCCCATCCTCCCAAGGTAACCCCTTCCTCTTCTCCTCTTGAGCGTCATCTTGTTCCGTTTCTTGGCCTGTTCGATCAATCCTGCAGTCCTCTCCGAGGACAGCTCTTGTTTCTCACGCCCTCTGTTCTTTTCAGAGGAAACGTCCTCCGTTATCTGCCACGCTAACAACCTTTCTTAATTCCTTTCCCGAAGGAAACTTTATTTACGTATTTGGAGGGATAAGGATGAAGAAATCTGTTCTATTATTTACATCATTTAGCCTCTGGATATAATGTCATCACGCATGGTAGCAGATATCGACGAATTGTTTACTGTATTGAGGCGCCATAATTCTTCATCCACCGACGGTGCGGATTGTATTATTACCTGCAATTTCAATGTTTGACCATTAGAAATTTTTTGTCCAAGATGCTGGGGTTACCATTGTTTATGTTCTCTTGTTGCTGACTAAATTGCATATCACTGTACATGGCTGCTGTCCTTTTAATTGCCTTTTTGTAGCTTATGAGAGACTTGTGTGGCTGAAATCGTATGACTTTGTAAATGCACTTGCTCTAACTTATAAGGATACTTTGGTTGTTGTCATTGTTTGAAATTTCTTCTCCTTCAAGATATCTAGTACATGTCAGCGGTCCATTCCCCTGCATTGCAACCTATCGCTAGCACTGTTAGATTAATTTCGGATTTGCTCGGGTGATGTATGATGCCCATGACTATGTGTTTCATAGTCTATTTGTGTAATACAGAGATCTGCTCTGCCGCTCATAGTTCTACCTTACCATCGCTTTTAGATTAACTCTATAAGTGGACAAACGACCACGGGTTATGGACGAGATCTTGTTTGTACCCTCGCCTCCCATCCATGGCAACCTCTTTCTCCTAACACAACTAGTATTTGTCTATTATTTACAATTCTAGATGGCTTCTCGTGGCATTCTTTGTTGAATAAGGGACTGCCGATCTATCGACGACTCAACTGAGTTAGTACTGATCTCATACTATCTCTGTAGCTTAATAGTATAAGATGGGTTTCTTTGACACTAAGGGAGTATTGTCTTAGTACTTGTATATCCATCAGCTGCTACTGTGCCTTTTTGGCACAGTCTGAATCTCTGTAGACCAATCATATCTGAAGCATGAGCCAAGCACAACATGTCTACAGTTTCAGAACGGAAAACCAATCATGCTATAAGTATTAAGCAACTCCATTGCAGTCTAATTTGTTCAGAATGGAGATGAAAACTTTGGTTGGTTCGCATCATACATTATAGCCATATATATATATATATATATATATATATATATATATATATATATATATATAAAGCTTGCATTTAACGTCCAAAGAATGCATACCTGATTTGAGTTAGACTCTAGTCTTGACTATTTTATGTAGGTGGCAATTGACAAGTTGAGTTTCAGTCTAGCTCATCTGAAGTTTCTCTGTATGCAGGAGGGCGAGCTGGAGGAGCTTGAGAAGGGCGTGGAGCCTGCGTGGGAGCGCTTGGTCCACATGCTCGAGCGCATCATCGACAGGCTGAACGTCATAGGCCACATCAAGGCCGTCAAGGACTCGCCCGACCTCCGTGCCACCGTCGAGGATGTCGAGGTAGTCCCTTCTTCTGTCACGCCACCTGTGATCTGGACGAACAAAGCCGTTGATTGGTTACCGCATCATCAGATGATGATGCTGTCTCTGTATTTCTTCTTACTCCATGAATTAATCCTAATGAATGCTGCTTGTTTTGCACAGGCTGACAAGGACACTGACGAGGTCTATGCACAGATGACTCTGCAACCAGTAAACTCTGTAAGTACTGTAAAAAACGGAGCTTGGTGAAGATATTCAGAACATGCTGAACTGCATTTTCTCTACAGTGTTGACTGAAAGTGTAAAACTATCACAACTGAATAGTGAAACTCAGCGCACTCCAAGTCTGCAACCGCCTAAACTGACGCTCTATATGGTTTGCTATTATTTTACTCGAGCGGATCTAGATTCCAGTACAGTACACCCTGTTGCTCTTGTTGTCACTCCACGTGCTCTTATCCTGATGTACTACTAGCTAGAGCGCACTGCCGCTCCTGTTCTTGCATGCAACATAATCTGAAATTCATTCAGTTCCACTGTGCGTAAACACTATAGTGTACAACTATCAACTTGTTTCACTATTCACTTTGTCTTCCATTCAGCGTACTTACTGGGGCATCTTTCTTTTAAGAGTTTACTTGATAATACAATATGTTAGAAGAAACTACCATGTCTCTGGAATGGATCATCAATCACTCTTTATACACTTGCAACTCAGTTTCTTTCATATAAGTTTTGCTGCCTTTCTTTAGGTTGAGCTACTGCCCTGTTAATTGCTTTAACAAACATTATTATTTGCCAGTTTGATCTGTGTTGGGAACTATGACCAGTAAGTTTTGTCTGCCAATTAGCTTTTTGTGTGCATGCTCTTAATCCCCATAGCACTAAGATAGGACCTTACTGAGCCTCACATTACTAATTTATGTATCAAACGTTACTATTTCTGTCCTCAACAAGTCGCGGCGCTATGTTCTCTTTTTTGTTCAGTTAGATCTGTCAAATATAATCAACCCGCCTATGTTCCATTTTCCTATTTGTACTTAGGTAAAGGGGGGGGGGGGGGGGGGGGGGGGCAGCCCCAGTGCATGTAGCTTCCGCTTGCGCAGGGTCTGGGGAAGGGTCCGACCACTTTGGGTCTATTGTACGCAGCCTTTCCCTACATTTCTGTAAGAGGCTGTTTCCAGGACTTGAACCCGTGACCTCATGGTCACAAGGCAGCAGCTTTACCACTGCGCCAAGGGTAGAAAAAGCTAAAATTTGTACATGTGACTGACTCTCCCGTGTAACTGCCTATGTCAAATATAATCATCAAGCTCTTCACACCGTTTGCCCTTGAATAACTTGTGCTTGACTCTGGCTTATGCAAAATCTCGATTAATTTGTTTGTTGTGTTTGTTTGTGTGCATGTTCCAGCGGCTACTGTGTCTTGGAAGTTGCTTAGAGCTGGAGGAATGGATGCATGCAGAGGTGGATAGAACGACAACTGCAGAGTAGAAGTTTGATAATCTCTAGAGTCAAGAGGTAAAGGTTTATTTTGTGTGTGTTTATACAATTAGGTTCTGGTTCTTACTGTTCTTGTTCTAGTATGTAAGGTGAACAAAAGTCAAAAGTCATGCATTTGACCAGATTTATCTTGTTCTTCTTCTGGTCGATCGTGAGGAGGTTCTTACTGTTCGCTGACTCTGTTCTGTTTTCATGGTGATACAACCTGGTTATGAGGAAAATGCCTCACCGGAACATGGATGGAACTGACGGGAGGTGGATCCCTGCTCACCGACGCCAACCTCATACATATCATCGTCGACGCCATCATTAACTAGTACTAGCCTATGTAGTCCCTTCCCTCCCTCCATGAAATAGATGTTGTCAGTTGAAGGGATGATAGTGGCAGTACGATAGTGTTTTTCTTCATGCGTTGTGGTGGGATTATTGCACTATTTGCTTGCTACTGTACCATTGTACCTACAGGTTATTAGTATTGTTGATCCTGACCATGAGCTTGAATGGTCTAGTAGTAGAAGAGCATCAGTTTAATTTGTAGCAGTCATGTCACAGATTTTTTTCCTATGGCATGGTACAATTATGATTGGAATGGTAGCCACTTAACATGTTAGAATGTACTGATTATTTGGGTTAATTACTGGTCTGTATCAAGGGTACAAGTTTGTTACTTTCTATCTAGGTTTATTAGTTTCTATCTGAGTTTTCCTGTTGTTGTTTACCAACAGGTATCTTAGTCTTGATATAACTCTACAGTTTACTTGAATCTGCACTTCTTTTCAAAAGTATATGCCAAATGTGTGTGTGTCCAGTGAGCAAATCTGTACTAATTACCGAGTATACTATCTCCTTTATTTTAGTGGCTATTTTCTGCCTTGTTCTCTTTTGACATATAGTTTGTTCTCTTTGAATGTGCAAATAGTATGCTGTGCTGGTGATGTTTTTTCGTTGCTGGGATCATTTGAACCTGGATGTCCTGTGTTATGTGATCTGAGCCATATGGCATATTTTTAACTTTTTATTGCTGTTTTTATGTATGATGTAATGAAAATGTACGTTTGGCATGCTACTTTGACAACAAAATTGTATTCCTGTGTACATCTTTCTTTGACATCTAAATTATGAAAAATTCTCAACAATATATATGGGTTAAATATCTGTTTTCCAATTTTCTATGCTTAAAGTTATACTGCGCCTAAAAAGGCTACAACCTAACTGATGATGTTGTTGTGGAGTTGTTTATATTATTTAAATAACGAAAATAATAATAATTCTGCCATAAGTTATAAAAAACAAAATGAAAAGGTCAACAAAACAAGAAATTTACTAGAAAAAGTAAAGGGCCCAAAAAAGAAAAGGGCTGTAAAATTGGGCTTGGCCCATTTAGTTGACCATCAAAAAAACATACGTTTGTTGAATTAGTGGGCTCGGCCCATCTAAAACACCTAATCGGACCGGACTGAATCTTGTCAGTGACCTTTTGAATTGGTCGTAATTTTGCCACGTCAGATTGCCACATCGGATCCGATGTGGCCTGGGCAGACAACCAGTGACCAAAACAAAAAGTCATGGGTTCAACGACCTTCTGTTTTGGTTGTAAACGTCTACGACCTTCTCACAGAGAAGGTCGATAATTTCAGTTTACGACCGCCAGCTTTTGACCTTCTATTTTTGGTCACAAAAAGGTCGCAAATGAAAAACAATGACCTTTCAGTGACCAATAGTCAAGGTCACAAGTTGACATATTTCTTGTAGTGAAATTTTCATTCTGATCCACTATATGATGAATTGCTATGAGCTGCTTCTGCTACTGCTATATGATGCATTGCTATGAGTTGTTCTTGCTGCTGCTATATGATGAATTGCTATGAGTTGCTCCTGCTGTATGTTGAATTGCTATGAGTTGCTGCTGCTGCTATATGATGAATTGCTATGACCTGCTGCTGCTGCTATATGATGAGTTTCTATAAGCTGCTCCTGCTGATGCTATATGATGAATTGTTATGAGCTACTTCTGCTGCTGCTATATGATGAATTGCTATGAGCTGCTCCTGCTGCTGCTATATGATGAATATCTATGAGCTGCTCCTGCTGCTGCTATATGATGAATTGCTATGAGCTGCTCCTGCTGCTGGTATATGATGAATTGCAGACTGCTGCTGCTGTATGATGAGTTGCTATGAGCTACTACTGCTATATGATGCTTTCAGGTGGTGCTGCTATATGATAATAAGCAGCCACTTGGACCATCGAATTTTAATAAATAATTGTTCTTCATTTAATGTGGGTCATGCGTTCTTCGTTTAAATTAGGCAATGGGATCTCTGTGGAAAACATTGACCAAAGTAGATTGTGCCAAGTAGATGGTATATTTGTATTTGCATTTTGAACAAATAGTGATGGTCTGTTTTCCTATCATATTAATTACTGCACTGGGTTCAATTTGTGATGTTTGCAAGTCAAATTAATTTTTATATGTGCAGCAAAATGAAAAATATATAATGCAATCTATACTTTCCACTGATCATACCAAAGATAAGCTGAAAACGCAATGAAAAGAACTGGTTGGCTTATTACATGGAGCTTATATTCACAGGTGCTTATTTTCTTAGGATAACTCATAATAACTATCCCTAAGAAACTTGGCTAATAGAACTGACATACAAATAACATGTCATGATGATTGCAATGGAGGAGTGACGTACCATAGCCCACTGTATAGGCTCACCGCTGCCTCTCCTTTTTTTCCGATGTTCCATGAAATTGCAACATACATCTTGTACTTTTTCATTGTGTAACCCCATCTGCAAGTTGACACGGCTAATTTCAGACATCTCTACATGATACTACATTGCATATCCCTTGCGCATATTTAAACCACCAATTAACGATTGTGTGCGTACCATAAACTTGCCATGACTCTGTATACTGGACTAGCAGGCACTCTAAGGGAGCCTAATGTAGTGCACTGGAATTCCTACATGCCACCTACGATTTTGTGTAATGTACTGCCCCTGTTCCTAAATATATGTCTTTGTAGAGATTCCAGTATGGACCACATATAGATGTATATAGATGCATTTTCGAGTGTAGATTCACTCATTTTGCTCCGTATGTAGCCTATAGTGGAATCTCTAGAAAGACTTATATTTAGGAACGTAGGTACGAGGTAGTATCATGTATGACATCTACATATCTAATTTAGCAGCCGGTAGTAGAAATCATTGTCTGCACAAAGGGATTACTGGTCGAAAATCCTAGCAAAGCACGCTGGCATGCATAGAACAATACAAGAGAGAGAGACGCACTTACAAGATCATAGCAATGCCTCAGTCCAGGATCTTGGTTGGACAAGCTGTTAGATCCAGAAGAAACATCATTCTTGTAGTTTTTGCCAGCTGCATAACAGGTAACAGCGACCGGTTAGTATATTTGAAGTATATCAGGCAGGTGATGCTGGACGGGATTAAAGGTGACAAGTACCTAGGCCGTGGCGGGTGCTTGGCATCTCTCCAGACGGTGGGAATCAGGTTAGAAACGTCAAGGGTGATGACGCTGCACTGGATGTCGGGGTCCGGTAAGGAGATCTAGAACCGTCGAGTAGCATGTTTGTGGAGCGGCTCCGGTAGGGTGGACTATAGTGTGGGCAAAGCGGATCTGTGGTCGCGGACGAGGGCGTAGGTGAAGCTGCTCCGGTGGTTGGGTTAAGGATGGTGTCGACGACGCGGATCTGCGGCCGTGGACGGGGCGTCAGAAGCTTATCCGGTGGTTGGGTTAAGGATGGTGTCGACGATGCAGATCTGCGGCCATGGACGGGGCATCAGAAGCTGCTCCGGTGGTTGGGTTAAGGATGGTGTCGATGATGCGGATCTGCGGCCGTGGATGGGGCGTCAAAAGCTGCTCTGGTAGGTTGGATGAGGATGCGAGGAAGCGGATCTGAGGCCGTGGACTTGTGAGTTGGCAAAGCAGCCCCGGTAGGGTTGAGAATGGTATAGGCGAAGCTACTCCGGTAGGGTTGACGATGGTGTCGGCGAAGCGGCTTCGGTAGGGCTGAGGAAGGTGTCGGCGAAGAGGATCAGAGGCCATCGACGGGGGCGTCGGTGGGGCGGCCCCGAGAGGTGTGGACGAAGCATCTCCGGTGGGGAGTACGAATGAGCCGCTGCAGATGCGTGGCGGTTGACGAGAGTACCGGCGAAGCAAATCCGGCGCCGTGGACAAGGCCGACACTGAATGGGCTGTGGTACAGTGGTGGATGAGCAGTCTACTTGTTTCTAGGGGAGGTGGGAGGGGTAGATGCGGCCGCAGAAGCAGATCCGGCGAGGTGGACGCCGCTGGCAGTGAATGGGCTATGGTACACCGGTGGATGAGCAGTCTAGGATTTCTAGAGGGGAGGGGAGAAAGGGCGATGAAGTATGGACGGCGTGATGTAAGATGCTTTGGTGCTGTGGAGATAGTCGGTTTTGCGGGAGGGGGAGAGGAAATGGGGGTGTCATGTACTGGGGGGAACCGGAAGTTACCAAAGCAGCCCCGACCTATCATGTAGATGAGGGCGGTATAGTAACTGTTGGTCTCCGTGCACCAAGGACAAAAGGGAAATTTCGCATGCTAAAGGCTAAGGTGGCGGAAATTTTAGAAGGAAGCGGGAGATTTTGCCTCCCGCGGGATCATTCGTATCCAGTTTCAACTAATTTTGGACCATGCTAGCGGGAAGGTCATGCTAGACTGTGTACACGGGGCACGCGTCAGCAGTTAATAACTGGTGTGAAGTCCACCCCAGAAAAAAAGACAATAACTCGGGATGATGCGCCGATAACTTGGACGTTCACACGGGCGCGGCCAATCGTACGGGTGTAGTGGCGCGTTCACAAAAAAGGGATCAAACGCTCAACCTATGTATTTCTCGTATAAATAGATAATTTAGTGCCATTGGTTATTTACTTTAAACATAATGCATTGACGTGGTAGTGTAGAGGCACACAAAAAGAGATGGATATTGTAGTCCGCTACTTAAAAGTGTTACCTCATATGATTACATAGCCTCCATTTCATAAATTGCGTACCCGTTGAATTCATATATGAATATTACATATATTACTTCAAAATAGAAACTTAAATCATCCAAGACTAATGAATTTTAATGCAAGAGTAACAATGGTGCATGTACATGATAGCTACATTGGTTGTTTGAAGAAACATCACTGTAACTTTGGCATGCACAACTGAAAAGGTTTATTTAAATAGAATTTTTTTGATATGTGAGTGTCCAATCTTTATAGCGTTGAATCGATATTGTACCTTGGGCCACGATACAAAGTAGATATTGACTTATGTTCAAGTGATGCACATCCACGATCGCTAGATAGTGATACGTGAATGAATTGTGCAATCTCTCACACGCATACATATCGCATTTCCCTGTGGGCATTGGAATCACACAGGTGCACTTCGTGTATTTCTCTCCCTCCGTCAAGGTTAAATTCGTACCCCGTCCTACAAGTCTCTCACGCAGAACCACACATGCTGTCTTTGTCTAACACACCCACCCCTTTAATTCCGCCCACCCGCAGCCACTAATATCTCAAAGTATAATAATGTCTCTCACACATATACCTAAGGTTAACTCGAGTTCCGGAACCATATGAATACATACAATGGGATTCCAACATAGCACCTTTTGTTTTGAGATTTCTCTCTCTCTCTCTCTCTCTCACAAACACACACACACACACACACACACAAACACACATTGTTTCTCGCTTCATTTTTTCCGGCACTTGCATGCACACACACACCGTTTGTTTATCTTCGTGAGGCTTTAAGTATGCCTCGCACAAATGCTATCTACCTATCCCTTAATATAGCTAGATATGTGTCACACAAAATCCTTCTCCCTACTAGCAAGATGCCCATGCGTTGCACGGAACATCAAGATGCATTTGTATGAGTAGTTTATCTTGTGGGAGAAAAGGATGAACAAGGGAATGCCTTATTTGCAAATGCGGAGAGGGATGTGGGTATCTTTTTGCAAAATTGCCATAATTTCCTTCCTATCTGTCGGATATAAATCGGATGGCCTATATTGCAGGATGGCAGGAACACCATCATCACCAACAATGTTTTTTTTATAAGAGTAGAGATATGTGAGTATCACTGCCCCCCCATAACCACACCCACACCCACACACCCACACTTCCCAACACCGAAGGAGTAGGGTGACACCTCGATCTTGATACTAATCTATCGACTGGCTTCTCTCTCAAACATACGCACACACACACACACACACACTACCTGGCACCGAAGGAGTAGGGTGGCACATCGATCTTGATAATAATCTATCTACTCCTCTTTCAAACACACACACACACACACACACACACAGTAGTTGTGCCTCTATGCCTACCGTGCGCACTCTCGATACGTCTTTCTCTCCCTCCCCCGCAACAATGATAGCAGAAGGGTGACAACTCGATCTGATCATAATTTGTCAATTGGTTTCTCTCTCAAACAATGTGTCTCGGTGCCTCGCTCGGTAGCCCCCTCAATATGTAGACTTCTCGCGCACGCAAAGTTGTAGTGACGATGACGCTGAACCCAGTGTGCCTTTTTTTTACCGGCCTCATGTGATAGTTTTCACCCTGTTTTCTGTTAATTAACAAGGCAACCTTTTCTTTGTTACTACTAGTGAATCTGAAATCATTCGGGGCAGACATAAAATATATCACTTCAACCCAATTATCCCAACAACTATTTTAAAAGAAACTAGCTAGTTGCCCATGCGTTGCACGGAACATCAAAATGCATTTGTATGAGTAGTTTATCTTGTAAGAGAAAAGTTTGTACGAGGGAAGGCCTTATTTGCGAACATGGAGAGGCGTGTGGGTATATTTTTGCAAAATTACCATAGTTTCTTTCCTATCCGTTAGATATAAATCCGACGACCTATATTGCAGGATGGCACGCACACCATCATCACCAACTCTCTTTTCTACTCCCTCCGTTCCTAAATACTCCCTCCGTCCGAAAATACTTGTCATCAAAATGGATAAAAAGAGATGTATCTAAAACTAAAATACGTCTAGATACATTTCCTTTTATCCATTTTGATGACAAGTATTTCCGGACGGAGGGAGTATTTGTCTTTTTAGAGATTTCCACAAGTGACTATGACCGGACCTTACCAACATACTGAAAAAAGTATTCCATAATTTTGATGTTACCCTCTTTTCTTGGCGGTGCAGTGCCATCTGGATACCTCATAAATAAATCAAGGACAAATATGACCCCTTCCTGAAAAGATATACGGAGCAAAATGAGTGAATCTACACTCTAAAATATGTCTACATACACATCCATATGTGGTAGTCCATTTGAAATCTGAAAAAGACAAATATTTAGGAACAAATGGAGTATAAGAGTAGACATGGAGATATATCTCCAGCATGGGCTACAACAAAAATGTGCTGGGTTGGTTAGCGCCGGATGCTCGCAACGCGATGACATGAGTTCGAATTCTGTCTTTTAACTTTAGATTTTTATATTATATATTACATATTTAATATATACTTATTTCGCTACTGTACTGACAGTGGAACCCACAGAGTACTTAGCATACAAGATTAAGGATGGACTTGTTTCTTTTTAACTTTCTGTACGAAGCTGTAGCCACCCTGCAAGTCATGTGTACACTGTACATGCAATTAACTTTTTATAGAGGGACAATCATACAGGCAGTTAACTCAAATGGATTGGATGTCACTGTTATTTCCATCATAAGAGCATCTCCAACGGCAGTCGGCAAATTTCCTCCCGCTTCCTTCCGCGGAGGACGACATCAAACGCCAGTGGCATACATTTTTACAACTCTAACCAACCAGATGAAATTCGTGCAAACACGGACTAATTTCATATAAGCATGAAGGATTTCGTATAAAAAAGCCGGATCTTCATATAAACATGATGGATTTTAGTATATTTACATGAACTAAGCGGTGCCAATCCGGCTCTCTTGGTATAATTAACACTCCCTCCGTCCAGAAATACTTGTCCTAGAAATGGATGTATCTAGACTTATTTTAGTTATAGATACATACAATTTATCCATTCTTAGAACAAATATTTCCCGCCAGCTGTAGAGGGAGTACATAATCTAAATGGCAGCCCGCGGATCCCTTTGTCTTCCTCATGTCCGTCAGGACACTTGCGGGGTCGATGAAGGTCCTTGGAAGAGACGAAGCAGCAAAGAAACCACTTGAATGCGCAGTCGTCACCTCGGCGGTGGCCTTTATGGTCCCAAGTGGCGGCGGCCTCCCGTGTTCTACTTCTCCTTGATGATGGCAGCGGACACGGAGAAGCTGGCCACCGACTCGTCACTCTCCATGCACCCGGCTTCTGTCTCTTCCAGCATGGCGCTGCCCCAGGCACGGGAGGCGTGCCGACAGACATGGGAGGAACGGTCACTGCAGACACTGGTGGCGCGGTACGACGCAACAGCGATGACGCCCGTACCAGCATGCTCGCCGCCGTGCCGGCGTGGAGCAACTCGCCACTCCTCATCGAGCTGAACTGGAGCGGTGAGTTGCTGAACCACGCGTCTGCTTGGGGCGGCAACTGGCTTCGTCGGTCCAAGCGAGGTTGGTGAAGAACCAAGCGGACTCGCCCATATCCGGAGGGCCCACCCAGCTGGGTAATATGCCGGACAACGGCTCCTCGAAAGCCATCGGAAGAGTGGAGAAAATGGTGAAGGAGGAGATGGGGGAGCGGCGGAGGGGTGCGATTCTTGCCCGCTGTCTGTCTGGCCTCGTGTAAATAGAGGGCGGATGGTAGGAGCTTGGCCGGCATCTGGCCTCGTTTAAACTGAGGTCGGATGGGAGGAGCTCGGCCGGTGTTGTGTTTAATTCCGGCCCGCTCATGAATGGACGTGTGGCCGAAGTAGGATTCTCGGTTTGCATGCGGGTTTAGCGGAGGGGTTTAATGGAGGCACCAGGCATGCAGCGGGCGACGCAGTACTATTCGATTTGATAGCAGTAATGAGTTGTCAAATCACAAAGGCCCTCGCCTCTCATGAAACCGACCGAGCTAGACTGCCCCGCCCTCTAGCCTTTTAAAAAATGTATATACTCCACTTTTGTACAGTAGTAGTATCGATAGATTGCGCCATGGAGCAAAACTTGAAATTAAAAAAAGGTGGTACATATAGAGAGAGCTCGTCGCCAAATTATGCATATAGTACTATTAAAAAGGCTAGTCACAATAATGGTGTCCAGCACAAGTGCACAACCCACCTCTCAAATAAAACTAAGCACCCTGGAATTCTTTGACAAAACTAAGCACCCTGAAATTCTTTGACAACTATACTGCTGGCTATATGATGTTGGCCATATATATTGTACGTATATAATGTGAAGAAATGAGTGGTAGTACTATACCAACTAAAAGACGAAATGTAAGAAATACTAGTATGTACGTACTGAAGAGTTAAAGTAACAAGAAGAAACATAAAATAGTTCTGCTGGGGGCTCAGCATAACACACCCCTCAAATTAAACTAAGCACACCTGAAATTAAACTTTGCAACTACTCTGGTAGACACTGCATTAGAACCACCATGAGCAACGAAACTGCCACCTTACTCGGAGTCCTCATCCACGTCCTCGACATCGTCCTTGTCCCTCTTCCTCTTGGCCGATACTTCTTTGCTTGAACCGCACACTTGGCTCTTGCTCTTCATCCAACCCTTGTAGATATTGAAACGAAGATAGCCATCCATTGCAGCGTCGTGGATGTCGTCTATATCTAGTACATTCCACTGCCATGCATAATGATGAAACGTGTATGGAGGTGTCGGTGTCAAAACCGGCAGATCTCGGGTAGGGGGTCCCGAACTGTGCGTCTAGGCGGATGGTAATAGGAGACAAGGGACACGATGTTTTTACCCAGGTTCGGGCCCTCTCGATGGAGGTAAAACCCTACTCCTGCTTGATTGATATGGATGATATGGATAGTACAAGAGTAGATCTACCACGAGATCAGAGAGGCTAAACCCTAGAAGCTAGCCTATGGTATGATTGTTGTTCTTCCTACGGACTAAAACCCTCCGGTTTATATAGGCACCGAAGAGGGTTAGGGTTACACAGAGTCGGTTACAATGGTAGGATATCTACATATCCGTATCGCCAAGCTTGCCTTCCATGCCAAGGAAAGTCCCATCCGGACACGGGACGAAGTCTTCAATCTTGTATCTTCATAGTCCAGGAGTCCAGCCAAAGGCAATAGTCCGGCCATCTGGACACCCCCTAATCCAGGACTCCCTCAGTAGCCCCTGAACCAGGCTTCAATGACGACGAGTCCGGCGCGCATATTGTCTTCAGCATTGCAAGGCAGGTTCCTCCTCCGAATACTTCATAGAAGATTTTGAACACAAGGATAGTGTCCGACTCTGCAAAATAAGTTCCACATACCCATGTAGAGAGAATAATATTTACACAAGTTCAATCTGCTGACGTATTTCGTGGCGTGACATCACACCACAGCCAAGCCTTTATTCGAATCATTTTTACTGTCCCACCTCAGCGTGTTTAGCGAGGCGGTTTCCTTGGCACGTCTTGTCAAAGCAGAGATCGTGTCCCCTTATTCCGGGATTCTCATCAATACGAGTATGGGTAACCCAGTCGTGCCCGTTGGCACGTCTCCTCTATCGAAGGCGAGTCCCGAACGGTCACGGGGAAGGCTCTTGGTATTCAACCTCTTTATAAAGAGACCAAGGCTCCACTCCTTTCTTTCAATCTCAATCGAATCCGCCCCTCGCCTCGAGTTCCAACACCCAAAGCTCCAGATTCAGGCGCTTCGGACCTTCGATGATGTCCGGCTCCGACCTGCAAGGCCGGTGGATGCCTTCCTCCGTTACGGAAGAAGACGTGCTAAAGCTAAGAGATGCTAGGTATCTAACCGGCGAAATTTCGCATAGGCTGCCTGCCCAAGGGCAGGTTATTCCCACTGCCAAGCTTGGTGAAAGAGTGGTGTTCGCGTCTCACTTCCTTCGGGGGCTAAGCTTCCCGACGGACCCCTTCGTGAGGGGGCTCATGTTTTATTATGGGTTGGAATTTCACGACTTGGATCCGGAGTCCATCCTCCACATCTCATCGTTCATTGTCGTATGCGAAGCCTTCCTCCGCATTACCCCTCACTTCGGATTGTGGCTCAAGACCTTCAAAGTGGAGCCAAAGATGATCAAGGGGAAGCAGGAAGAGTGCGGAGGGGCTGTTATAAGCAGGAATGCTGACGCTCCGTGGCCCGAGGGCTCCTTTCAAGAGGAGCTCAGCCTATGGCAACAAGAGTGGTTTTATATCACAGCTCCCAGGGGCACCAAATGGGTGGCGCCACCTGCCTTTCGCTCGGGTCCTCCACCGCGGCTGGCGTCATGGGTCAATAAAGGACTTGACTGGGGGCCGTCCAAGGACGTGCCCTTGCTGCAGGGCCGCATTCGAGATCTCCTAGAGAGAGATCACTCTGGTCATAGTAGCACAGGTCATGCTGATTCGTCGCATCCTGCCCTGCAGACGTCGCCCCCTCCGCCTGTGGGAATTTAACCCGGAGGGACCACGAGCTCTCCAACATTTTATGGGCGCGACGCCCGTGGAGATGTACAAGCTTTTCTTCGGATCACAAGCGATGTGTCCGGACTTGACCGAGGACGCAGGTCTGAGCTGCAATCGCCCGTATACTCAACTAAGTAGCCCTGTATCCGGACACGTTATCCCATATTTATCATGAATTTGCCCTCAAAAGAGCTGTCCCTTGAACAGGAGTGGATAGCGAAAGCAAAGCTAATTAGGTGTCCGGCCCCCCTCCCCGAGACCACGCCGGATCCCGTGTTAACCAGGATGCTGGAGGTGGCACCTTCAGAAGAAGGTGAAGGGAGGAACAAGGAAGCTACTGCCTCCACGAAGGAGGCTGTCAGGAAAGGAGGGATCGAGAATCCTCCATCCAGGGGAAGAAGAGGACCGCCTCTGAAGACCCGGAGACCATGGTCTCAAAGCGGGGGAAGAAATCTTTGTCAGAGGGTCCTGCGCTGAGAGATGCCTCGGCCGCATTATGCCCCCAAGGGGATCAGCCCTCCACCAAGCCGTAAGTAAAAAGGGGAGTTTTTATTAAAATAAAGGATATCCTTGCCCTATTTCTGATGAAGATAACCGAAGTTTTACCTTGTAGTTCGGATCTCAGCCCTTCTTAGCAGAGCTCATCTTCGGGGGATCTTCGTCCGGAGATGATAGAGAGCGAAATGCCTCCCCCTACCGTACCGTCGTGTGAGGCGGGCGACCCTGAGGTGTCGTCGTGGAGGGTTTCTCTGAGTCCGGCAGGGCCGGAAGGCAGTCGTATGTCCCCTCAAAGCCCTCCACATCCGGCCTTCAACAAAGGCCATCGGACGAGTCCGACACCACCTGGTGTCCGGTCAGAGGAGCTGAAGGATCTGCTCGGGCGAGCATCTATCTCAGAAGATCACCGTGCGTTAATGGGTACGGTGATTGAAAGGATTTCATCTGTTGAGAGCGGATTGCATGAAGCCGTCAGAAGTTTACTGACAGGTTTTGAGGTACGCAAAATGATGTACCTTCTGACAGTTCCGCATAAAAATGCGCCCTGTGTAGATAGTAGCCCCTGAGGCTCGGTGTGTTGTCAAAAAATGACAGCGCACCGAGGATCATAATCCCAGGTATAATATGTCGCCCTTCCTATGTAGGTGGAGAAGGGTCCGGTGGCTGGCCGGACTGATGAATTTGCCGAACTAAAGCGGCAACTTGACATGGCGGATGCCGACATCGCGCTTGTCAATAAGCGACTTGACGAGTCGCAAGGTATGCAATTTCTCCGCGGACACATGGTAAGGGGGCTTGATGACCGTGCCTTACAACATGTATGCTTGATGCAGATGGTGCCACTGCCATGGAGAACCTTCGGGCGAGATCGCCCGAGCTAAGGAGCAGGCCAGAAAGAGTGATGCGGCTGCCTTAAAGGCGGCCGAAGAGCTAAAAGCTGAACAGGATGCTCACTGCCGAAGCAAGAAGAAAATGGCCGAGATGGCCGTGAAGTTGAAGAATGTTGCCGACGTCTGCCAGCTTCTTGAAAGAGAAGACCGAGTGGTACAAGAGGACCTAAACAAGGCCACTATCGAGGCCAAGGATGCTCGCTTTGAAATGAGAGCTACAAAGGAGGAGCTGCGTCAGGCTGGAGATATCGCGGCTGGAAAGCCCTTTCCGCTGCGGAGGAAATTCATGGATCCTAAATATGCTCAGTTGGACCGGATGTGGAGTGCGGAGGATGCTTATCTGGACTTGGTGGCAAGTGCCGCGGACGCGGCCGAACACTTCCGAGATCAAGAGGATCACGAAATGGAAAAGGTTTTTTGGTCGCAGTTCCGTAATCGAGAGCGCCCACTTCCATTAACCGATCGCTTGGCCGAATGGGCGGAGCTGAATAGGTTATCCGGACTTGCCATGAAGGATGTCGTGAGTCTTTAGTGGCCGAAGAGGCCCGAGCCGAAGAGTTATTTTGGCTTGGTGCAGCAGTTTCTTGGTGCGGTGCCGCATATCAATGCAATGAGAAGGTCGGCATGCATAGAGGGTGTGCGGATGGCTCTTGCCCGTGTCAAGACATGCTAGGCGGAGATGAAGGCCACCGATGTTGCATCCCAAGATTCGGACGGAAGCCGAGTACCTGTCGAGCACTATTTTCAGGAAGTTCTGCAGGGCGCTCGTTTAATAGAGACGCAGTGCTCGAAGGATATTATGTTCGAATAACATGTATTATTGTGAAACAATGTTTCGATGAAATATAAAAGCTTTTTATACGTGTGCCTTCAAGAATTGAAATACCTCCTAAGCGGCCATTAATGTATATGTGTATATAACCTGAAAGATGGGAGTCTTCGGCTTCAGCCCCCACGCATATAATGCGGGGGTGTTTGCAAAAGGTGCGTTTTCACACTTGATCCAACGTCTTGGTCCTATAAAGGAGGTGGTAGCGCAGCAAACTAGGCAACCGGACTATAATGCTTTATCACTTTCACTTAGCCATAGGAGTTTGACAGTGGGGCTACTATATAGCCCCTAGGGGCACCGCGCTCACCCGAATTCGGGGCGCGTATGTGCCTGACTGGGAAACGACCCTTCGTCTATGCGGAGGAATCCTAAAGATTCCGGCAGGTCATCGAGTTGTTGACCAGTCTCACGCTATATCATGACAGTCAGTTTTCGGCTTTCTCTACTGAGGTGCTCGTCTGGACGAACTGGGGCACAATTGCAGTAGTTCTCCTGGTGCCGCGTTAGCCGATAGAGCGGAACGTAAGGAAGCAAAACACAGGAGCTGGGCAAACCCAACATTTGACAAAAGACATGATTCGAAGCTGATGCATATAAGGCCTAACTCGAGACGCCGAACACTCCCTAAGGTATTCGGTCTTTATGAAAACGGGCCGAACAACGCCCTTGGTAATAAGCCCCTGGTGTCCAGGTACGCGCAAAATTCTGACGTGGCCCATGCCAAAACGCCAGCCTCCTCCTTGGTTATAACAAGAAACCAGGGGATGTGTATCAACAAGAGACAGTAAAAAAGGTTTACGCAGGGTCTTAATCTGAAAAGAATCCTTGCAACGGGTCCCTACTGCACGTCTGCGCCTGTGTCTCCGTTGTGCCGTATCCTGTACGGGTGTAGCATGGTGTTCATTTGTAAAAGAGAGGAACTTAGTTAAAATGGATCATGCAAAAATGTACGTTATATTAAATAAACAAAGTACGATTCAAAAAATGAATAAAACTGAGCTTTATTGTCTCTTGCTGTATATGCGCAGAGCCCCTTGTGCGGGGGTATGCGGCTGGTAAGCCCTTGTATGTTTACGCCGGACTCGTCTAACCGTGTCCGGGGTCTGAACGACCTGTTTAGGTGCTTGGATTAGTGAAGCCGGTTTAGCGTGTGGCTGTCAAGGCAGTCACACAATCTTCCGCGCTCGAGGAACACTCGATATTTCCCTTTAAGGAGATGATGCCTCGCGGACCAGGCATTTTAAGTGTAAGGGATGCATAATGCGGTATTGCGTTACAGCGGGCGAAAGCTTCGTGTCCCAGTAGTGCTTGGTGGTTACTTGTAAATGGGGCGAGGTGGAAGGTTAACTTTTCGCGGCGGGAGTTGTCGGGTGAGCCGAACACAACTTCTAGCAGTACAGAGCCCGTACAATGCACATATGGGCCTGGCATTACCCCTTGAAAGGAAGTGTTGCTATGGCGAACTTTGGTTGGGTCTATCCCCATTTTGCGGATTGTGTCCTGATATAGCAGGTTTAGATCACTACCGCCGTCCATCAGGACTTGTGTAAATTGGAGTCCGTCGATTATTGGATCTAATATCAAGGCAGTCCACCTTGCATTCCGGATACTTCTAGAGTAATGTTGATGGTCAACGGTGATTGGTTTTAACAACCAGTGGCGGGACTCCTCTGGGATAGGCCGTATGGTGCATATCTCTATGGGCGCCATTCTGTTTTTCCCTTTGGTCACGCGAAGTGAGTTTACTATTTTGACTTCTTGTGGGAAATTCTTTTGCTTTCTGGTGCTCTGCTTGTGGGGTTCGTAATCGTCCTCGCTCGGTGTGTCGAGCCCCTTGTGTTCGGCATTGAGTTTGCAAGACTGCTTGAAGACCCAACAATCTCTGTGGGTATGATTTGCAGGCCTCCTGGGGGTACTGTGGATTTGACATACCTTGTCCAAGATTTTGTTTAAGTTAGATAGCTCGTCCCTGTTATCCTTAGGGGGCAGCTTTTTATGATTCTGCCGTGAGCTTTTGAATCCGGCGTTGACTGCCGTGCTCTTCGGGCTGTTTCCCTTGGTCCGACGCTGGTCCTTGCTGCGTCGCAGTTTCCCGTTTCCATCCCTGACTTCGGATGTACTTGGGTCGCTGGTACTGCATCTTGCCAGCCAGCTATCCTCTCCCGCGCAGAAGCGGGTCATGAGGCTTGTTAATGTGGCCATTGTTCTTGGCTTTTCTTGGCCGAGGTGTCTGGTAAGCCATTCGTCTCGGACGTTGTGTTTGAAAGCTGCTAAGGCTTCGGCGTCCGGACAGTCGACTATTTGGTTCTTTTTAGTAAGGAATCTGTTCCAGAATTTTCGGGCTGACTCTCTGGGTTGTTGAGTTATGTGACTTAAATCGTCTGCATCCGGAGGTCGGACATAGGTCCCTTGAAAATTTGCCCAAAAAGCATCCTCGAGCTCTTCCCAACTTTCAATGGTGTTTTCGGGGAGGCTTTTGAGCCAATGCCTGGCTGGCCCTTTGAGCTTGAGGGGTAAGTATTTTATGGCGTGGAGGTCATCTCCTCTAGCCATGTGTAGGTGGAGGATGTAGTCCTCGATCCAGACTCCAGGGTCTGTTGTTCCGTCGTATGCCTCTATGTTTACGGGCTTGAATCCCGCTGGAAATTCATAATCCAGAACCTCATCGGTAAAACATAGGGGGTGTGCGGCACCCCTATATTTAGGTGTGCCGTAATATTCGGATACTTGATGTGTTGCATTGCTTACTAGAGCTTGCTTTCTTGGCCCGTAGATAGATCTAACTGGGCCATCTTTTTGATGCGAATCCGTGTGCGGATCACGGGCCGGCTTGTGTGCGGCGCCATTTGCCGCTTTATGTTTGCCATGGGGTCGTCTATCCGACCGGGTGGTCTCCTTGTTCTTTCATTGTGGGGGCTCTACGGCCTCCTCATCGAATTCGGGCAGTAGTTTTCGCTTCGGGTAGCTCTTTGTTCGGCGACTATCGCCGTATTTGTCTGCGGTGT
Organism: Triticum aestivum; assembly: GCF_018294505.1. NCBI lineage: Eukaryota > Viridiplantae > Streptophyta > Magnoliopsida > Poales > Poaceae > Triticum > Triticum aestivum. Next base: position 216,205,156 of record NC_057810.1, on the reverse strand, counting down.
TGAGTACTTTGCTCCATCTGATTCTGAGCGCATCTTCCGCTGTTTTGAGCTTCCGCTTCTGCTTTTTCAGGCTACGTGCAGTGGCGACGAGCCTTTTATGGAGGTTCTTCTGCTCCAGTAACTTGTCCAGCGTGAGATCGCCCGGACTGTTATCTTCACCGGGGATGGGTTGTTTATCCAGATTGTCTTGTTCGGACGGTTGCTCAATATCATGTTCGTCGGCCACCGGTTCGCCCTGCTCTATGGCTGGGTCTGTATGGCTGCTATCTTTGCCGAGGCGGGACTTTGAGCGGCGCTTACGTCACCGTTTTGACTGCTTTTCGAGGGAATGATCCCTCGTGACGTCCCGTTGTTCCTCGTCGTCGCTTCCTTTAGGTGTGTCCACCATGTATACATCGTGAGATGAGGTGGCTGTCCAGTGCCCTATAGGTGCTGGTTCATGTTTGTCTCCTACATCATCGTCCATACCGTCGATGTCTTCGGAGTCGAAGTCGAGCATGTCGTTTAAACTTTCGACAGTGGCTACGAAGTGGGTGATGGTTGGGCTTCGAATTTCTTCGTCGTCCGCATCCCAACCTTCCCGACCATAGTCCGGCCAGGGCTCTCCTGATAGAGAGAGAGACTTTAGTGAATTCAGGATGTCGCCAAAGGGCGAGTGCCGAAAGATGTCCGCGGCGGTGAACTCCATGATCGGCGCCCAATCGGATTCGATTGGTGGGGGCGCAGAAGGTTCAGAGTCCGGAGGGGAGTCCGGCACCTTGGAGTCACGAGCTTCGCAAAGGACAGGGTTGGTGTTCTGCTCAATCGCCGTAGAGATGGCAGCCCCCGAGGCGGTGTCCAGCCACCCGTCCTCGATCGGCGCAGTCGGCTCCGAGCTAAGGGTCGGAGCGGACACTTGTGCGGCCTCCAGGGCACTGTCTGGCGGCAGAGCTAGATTATGCCCATCGTGACAGTGCGGCACGCTTGGCTGTGGCTCGAACCCGTCGAAGATCAAGTCTCCGCGGACGTCAACCGTATAGTTCAAACTTCCAAATCTGACCTGATGGCCAGGGGCGTAGCTTTCAATCTGCTCCAGGTGGCCAAGCGAATTGGCCCGCAGTGCAAAGCCGCCGAATACAAAGATCTGTCCGGGGAGAAAAGTCTCACCCTGGACCGCATCGTTGTTGATGATCGGAGGAGCCACCGGGCCTAAAGATGACGACACAGAGGAACTCTAAATGAAAGCACCAATGTCGGTGTCAAAACCGGCGGATCTCGGGTAGGGGGTCCCGAACTATGCGTCTAGGCGGATGGTAACAGGAGACAAGGGACACGATGTTTTTACCCAGGTTCGGGCCCTCTTGATGGAGGTAAAACCCTACTCCTGCTTGATTGATATTGATGATATGGGTAGTACAAGAGTAGATCTACCACGAGATCAGAGAGGCTAAACCCTAGAAGCTAGCCTATGGTATGATTGTTGTTCTTCCTACGGACTAAAACCCTCCGGTTTATATAGGCACCGAAGAGGGTTAGGGTTACACAGAGTCGGTTACAATGGTAGGAGATCTACATATCCGTATCGCCAAGATTGCCTTCCACGCCAAGGACATCCGGACACGGACCGAAGTCTTCAATCTTGTATCTTCATAGTCCAGGAGGCCGGCCAAAGGCTATAGTCCGGCCATCCGGACACCCCCTAATCCAGGACTCCCTCTTTCTCCAGTTTATGGTACGAAGGATGAACCATGGCTCCTGCCAGGGTCAGCATTGAAGGCTGACGAGAGGACACCAGCCCATTACTCTGGAGGTCGAAGGGGTTGCCTAAAACAAGGCCTATCCGACCCAGGACTTCTTTGTCGTTCATAAAGTCTACAATAACAAATTTGACTAGGTTGCTCTCGAGGAAGTTCTTAAAATCCAGGCATTCAACGTCGGCATGGCATATGTGGTAGACCAAGCATAAGTCATGCACGCAAACCTGGATCACGGCGGGCTTCTTCCTCTCTTCGTCCTTTAGATCCTTCTCTCGTCCCAGGACTGTGGTGTACTCAACATCTAGCCCAGCGACCCACTCATCATCTGAGTTTTTGAACATGCGTCTGAAGCGAGAAAGACATCCTTTCACCATCGCGGAAGAACGGGTGTAGATGACTTTGAACTCATCGCTGGTGATGGTTCTAACCTTGTACTCACCGCTGATCATGGAGATTTGGGACGCCATGGATTTGGGAGGAGGGTTAGGATTAGTGGAACTGCCGTAATGTGAAAGGACGGGACAACTAGGAGCAAACCGCCGTAGTATTAAAGGACGTGCGGGGATGAGTAGGAGCGAACTGCCAGCGTGCGAACGGCAGGGTAGTGGCTTTCCATTCTCCCATGATACGGGCTTCCGAGAGCCCTTGGATCTGAGATCGAATGGCTGCATGGCGTGATTCTAGACCTATGGGTGAATATCCTATCCTGGAGGGTTATTCTCCAAATTTTCAGCAACTTAGCATGCGACCGTTTGATCTCAGATCCAAGGGCTGCCAGCAGCCCGTATCATGGTCGCGCCCTTGGAGATTTAACATGGTGCGATAGGCTATCTGATGTTGGCATGTCATACATAGTCATCACTTAGTCACTCATACTACAACAAGGTTAGCTATAAGGTTGGCTATAAGTGTATTTTTTTACTTCTCTCTATCTCTTTCTTCGTACTCCCTCCATCCCATAATATAAGAACGTTTTTGACACTAGTGTAGTGCCAAAAACATTCTTATATTATGGGACACAGAGAGTAGTATTTATTGCGTTTGCCAAGGAGTGACCTCTTCCAATGAAATGGTGTGCTCATTAGTTTTTTGTTGCTAAGTTTGCTTCATTTAATTAGCTATAGACTCAAAATTTTCTTTTCACCTAGGTACACGCGCTTAGCACCATTTCTTCCTTGGGTCACCAAACTAGTCCCTCTCTTCTTGATTAACTTGCCACATCACACTTTATGCCTATGTGGCAAGCTTAGCACCTGTAGGAGCAAGTAAGTACAATAGTGCGCTTTACATGGCAATTTTTCATATGTGGAGGAAAGAGAGGCAAGGAAAAAGTGGAGAAGTGGGCTCTCATGCAAGAGCTAGCCTCTATTACATGGTGGAGCATTGGGAGAGGCACCTGTATGGAGGTGGTCAGGAATCGGGAGACTCACGCCGGTCGTAGCACCGCAGTTAATATGATAATGGCAAGTCAAATCATAGGGCCCCACCTGTCCAGCAGTAACACGCTGTCAAATCACATAGCCCTACGTTTGCAGCAGCCTACTCCCTCATCTCCTCGCTTCTTTGTCGAACTGACTAGGCGGAACTGCCCCGCCTACCGCACAGGAAAAGCCCGCGCAGTATACTCCCTCCGTCTAGGTGACCAAGGTGGAGAGGAAAACGAGAGAACTTAATGTTTATTTGCTAAGGTTGGTTGTAATGGTAGTATCATAGCTATATCATGCATGCAAACTAGGAAATTTTGATGAGGTGTCATAGAATTAAATGAAGAAAGAGAGAGAGTTGAGTACTATGTGTCATACATGGCAATAAATAAAGTACTACATGATACTAATATATGATACTAAGTATTATTAATACAGTTTTGCTAGAACTCATCTAGATGAGATACAATTTGGTCTCATTCATCTTTTATAGCCATTGGATGTGATGCTATACGATCCATGTGTGCTGACGTGGGTTGTATTTGTTCTTTTTTTCAAAATGGATGAGAACTAATTATATCTCATCTAGATGAGTTCTAGGTACTCCCTTATTAATATCATTGCGTGCAACGAACTAACCACTGCATGCCATGTTTGATAGTCTCAAGTCATTAAAAGCATACAAGCCCCACATCTCTTATTGGTTGATTCCTCTATTTATGTGAAAAAAATAAGAAACAACGTGAGAGTTAATGCACCACGCCTATGTCTTTACTATTTGGTTTTCATAAGATGACTTAATACTCACCTAGACGGAGGGAGTATTCAATTTGACAGCGGGCGGTGCAGTTCCTGATACGGCTTTAATGCAGACGAGGGAGGGAGTAGCGGTTCCTGAAATGTTGAACGACCAATGCATCCTCCTTTAATTAATGCATGAGGGAAGTAATGGGAGGAGGTCCGGGAAAAGAGGCTGCACGATGTGAATGCAACACAGTTTGCCCTCATTGCGCTCATATAAAGGCGCCCCTCCATTCCAATGCATCTACCACATCGTACGCACCTAAGCATTTGCTTAAGCACCTACACTAAGCGCAAAAGAGCTCACTCCAGACCCATGGCAGCGATGCGCGTGAGCGACCAGCCGCTGTACCAGATGGTCCACGACGCCGGCCTGCGGCATGGCGCCGAGGATCGTCTCCAGACGGTGTTGGAGACCGGCTAGTGGATGGCCGCCGTCGATGCCAACTACGACTCTCAGTTGGACCAGATGATCGTTGCCACCAGCAACAAGTTCACCGTCCTCAAGAAGCTCGCGAACAGCATCGCCGTACTCCTCCAGCCCGCGCGCCCAGGCTCCTCATTACCTGCCACCCTAATCGGCCTCCATGCCCGGAACCTCTTTCAAGCACTGGTGGACCTGCGACTGCCCGCCAACGCCATGAAGAATGTCCACCTGGAGGCCACGCTCGCCGCGAGGCGCCTCGTCCTGCAAGAATTCGTCGACCTACACATCCACGTGTACGAGCAAATCGTGTAGATAGGTATCTACAAGGCCAGTGAGGACACTACGGCGTTGGCCTTCCTCAACCGGATGGAAGCCTTGGATGCCTTTGCTGAGAAGCACCTCGGCCTTGCCACAAAAGCCACCGCTCCTTAGCCATCGGTCGGTGGCCCAACGCACTAAGTTGAGGAGGAGGAGGCCGTACGTTCATGGATCCATCTTTCATCTTGCCTTCTGTAACCACCACTGCGATCGCATCATCGTGGCCTTAATTCTTATCGTGATGTTGCATTCTCATTCTAGTCAATACCGACATGTGCGATACCTTTGCTTAATTATATGCATCACTGTAACTAGTACTCCATCCGTTGATTTATAAGTTGTGCTTACCTCTTCCATCAGCTTCATGCAACGCGCGGGCATCTTGCTAGAAACACTAAAATATTTCTATATAATCCGTATGTGATAGTCCATTTGAAATCTCTAAAAAGACAAATATTTAGGTGCGGAGGGAATAATATATTAGGAGTATATCAAAACAAGAGTGATTTCTTTCAAGTTTGTGAACAAATACTACTATTCTACTACTTTGGATCCGTTGCAACGCACAGGCACATTGCTAGTAAAAGGAAAAGGCCTGCCGCATTCACGTCGCACCCCCACACGCCCGGGAATCGGGAGTACTCCACGGTCCGTCCGGCACGCCACATAGCTTAGGGAAGGCGTGTTGCCTAGCATTTTCACTTTCATGTGGGACCGCCGTTGAGCAAACCGACTATTGGCAAACCGCACCCCGCCCGTCGCCGGGTTGGAAAACAGAAACGAGGGGAAGATCTAGCTGTAGCACAGAAGCCAAGAAATTTTGTGTCAGATGGGGCTCGTTGATAGAGTAGGAGCATTCCGTACTAGTACTACTCCTACTAGTACCAAGTTTGTACTCCTAATACTATATTACTAGTACTACCACTATACAACTAGTAGGTATGTGCACAACACAACATCGTAGGAACAAAAAACGGGAAGATCATGTTTTTGGGTGATTTATCTTTTTTTCAATCAACGTAGTTTGAATAATATGATGTGGGGGGCACCCATGAAGCTTATGTGGCTTGGTTGCATGGCTACGAAAGGTTAGAGAAAAATAAATAGATAATGTGTTTAGAGTGCACTCCACTAAATATATATACTTTGGATCCATTGCAACGGACCGACACATCTATATCTATACCCCCTATATAGTGCGTGAAAAACTTTGAAAGTTGGTCGTTGGATGAAGCCAATCCGACAGTAAAAAGATGGCAAATCCGAGCACTACTGGCTGTTGGATATCATCCACCAGATTCTGCCACATGTATAATCTAGAAGACTCCATGGTTGAACTTAGTTCATGACTAACTTTGCCACAACTAAGCTTAGGCCAAGTTATTAGTTCTTCAAAATGAGAGCCACAAGTTGGCAAGCCTAATGGAATCTTGCCACATTTTTGTGTGTATGTCATACGGGGCCTTAGTGTGGCTTGCCTAAGGTGTGGCTTGAACCAAACACTCACCTAAGTTAGTCAAACTTGCCTAACCTTATGTGTGGTAATCTTTGGCAATCTTAGTGGCTGTTTGGTTCCTAGCCACACCTTGCCACACTTTGCCACAACTAACCTTAGGCAAGTTTGACCAAGTTAGGTAGGTGTTTGGTTCTAGACACACCTAAGGCAAAGATTTTTTTATGAGCAGTGAGCCCCACATGTCATAAACACAAATAACTATGTGGCAAGATTCCCTTAGGCAAGCCAAAGTGTGGCTAAAGGGTCTGTTTGGTTCATGACTAACTTTGCCACCACTAAGCTTAGGCAAAGTGAGGCTGCCACAAAAAGTGTGGCTAACAAAATGGCCACCACAAGTGTGGCAAGATTTGGCAAGAAGTTGAGTCTATGACATGTGGACCATGTAACTAGAAAAGTATGGCAAGCCACAAGTGTGACAATGAACCAAACACATGCCTAAGATATTGTGGCATGCCTAAGCTTAGGCGTGGAAACCTTAGGATGCAAACCAAACTGGCCCAAAGCAACTCAACTAAGGCAAGTGTGGCAAGTGTGGCAAAAATCATGTGGCAATATATGGCAAAGATAGTCACAATTCAAACAGCCCTACTAACCAAACAACCCCTAACCTTAGGCAAGTTTGGCAACATTGTATGATAAAGTGTGGCATTGCTAGGCCTAAAACCAAACAACCCCTATGTCTACCACAAAAAATGTGGCTAACAAAATGGGAACCACAAGTGTGGCAAGATTTGGCAAGAAGTTGAGTCTATGACATGTGGACCATGTAGCTAGAAAAGTGTGGCAAGCCACAAGTGTAGCAATGAACCAAACACATGCCTAAGATATTGTGTCACACCTAAGATTAGGCATGGCAACCTTAGGCTGCATACCAAACATCTATATATCTATATCTATACCCCTATATAGTGTGTGAATAACTTTGAAAGTTGGTCCTTGGATGAAGCCAATCCGACAGTACAAAGATGGCAAATCTGAGCACTACTTGCCGTTGGATATGATCTACATTCCACCAGATTTTGCCACATGTAGAATCTAGAAAACTCCACATGTAGAAGCATAATGCACAAACCACCAGAATCTCATGCGTGCAATGCACGTGTACCTTACTAGTACTAGTTGGTAGTAGTAAGAAACAAATTCCAGTTTTGGCACGAGCTCGTACCGCGGGAGCACCGCAAGGCCTGCCGCAGGAGTTACATTTCTCTCTCGGGGCCCACGGGACCGAACTTCAGTGGCTTAGTGCTCGGCCTATGAGTCAATGACATGCAGACCTTAAATGCGGCTGGCCCACATGTCATTATCATGGTGGTGGCGTGGTTCGCGACTCACTCGTTCGAGATGAACCGACCGGTGGTGGCGTGGCCGTGGCGAGGGTGCTACAGCTGGGCGTCGGGGCGTTACGAGGCGTAGATGGCCACACCGGCGGGTACTACCTATAGTATAGAAGTACTCCAGCTGAGGATTGATGCCCGGGACGAAATGTGTCACAGCCGCTGGATGAAAATTCGATGGTGCGGGAGTACGGATCGGAGCACAGCAGCGGAGCAGGCAAACCGCGTCCAATCGGGTGTGTCTGTGGTAGAAAGTTGATGGTTGCCACAGTTCAGCTGGCCCGTCATGCACACAAAGGCAAAGGAGCGGTGGGGCCGAGAGGGATGAGGGGCATGTCGAGGGGATGAGGATACCCTGACGCGAACAATCCTACCATTCTGTCACTGACATGTGGGACCCACAAGCGTGGGTCCCACCTGTCAGTGAAGGAAAGGCAGGGCAAGGCAGTGATAGCCACGTCAGAGGATCCATGTCCACATCGGGGGACGTCGTGCCGTGGGTTGGAGCAGCATCGCGGGAATCGCGTGTGGGTGTGGTAGTGGTAGAAACAAGAAACGTGATGGTCGCCGTGGTTCAACTTCCATGGACAAGCTGTCATGTCTGCTGTCACATGTATATCAAAACTAGAGTGTTTATATTTCAAGCACGTGAAAAAGTATTATTCTACTACTTTGGATCCATTGCAACGCACGGGCCAGCACATTGGTAGTAGTAGTGTCTATCTCTATCTCTAGAGGCCTTCCCTCATTCATCCTTTTCTCTCACAAAATAAACTACTCATACAAATGCATCTTGATGTTCCGTGGAACGCATGAGGATGTTTCCTTGGGGGTATCCCCCTACCCACTATTTCATAGGTTAGGCTCGGTGCGAGTGGAGATTGGCTTGCATATGTACGGGAGGGTACCAACATCAATTTGCACAACATTTACAACGGTGACACCGTTCCAGTAGAACCTTTGTCCAACATTGGGATCAACCATGCAAAGGGCCATCACATGAATTGGTACGATGGAACCACGGTGAGATTGAATAAGATAGCTTGAACCTTGCACATGGCGGTCAAAGGTGGACCATGTTGTCTGCGGCCGATTTGTTGCCGTACGAGTACGAAGACGTTGTGCTCCTTTCTAACTGCATCTTCGCGGTGACAAACCAGGGGACTTATTTTGCATGGTACACATCCTATGATATACTCCCTCTCTCCCAGTTTATTTGTTTTGAATCTTTTCGTTTTATAAGTTTCAAATTCAAATTTAGAGCTCCCCATCACATGTTGAGATTACAATGTCCATTAAATCGTTGCGTGCATGTATAGTAAAGAAACAAATCTTGAGTTTGGCACGAGTTCGTGCAGCGGTAGCACCAAAAGCCCTGGCGCAGGAGTTACATTTCCCTCTCGGGGCCGTCGGGACTAAGCTTCAGCGCCTTACTACACCTACCTTTGAGTCAATAACATGTGGACCCGATAGGTGACTGGTCCACATGTAATGGTCCCGAAGGAAGAGGGGCAGTGGGGCCAAGAGGGGTGAGCCGTAGGTCGGGGGACGTGTGGTGTCATGGGTTCGACGGTGTCGTGAGAATCGCGTGTGGCTGTGGTAGAAACTTGATGCTCGCCACATTTTAGGTGGCCCACATGTCATGCACACAAAGGCAGAGGGCGGTGCGGCCGAGAGGGGTGAGGCGCACGTCGGTGGACGTGGTGCTGTGGGTTGGAGAGGCATCGTGGGAATCTCGAGATGAAACATGATGGTCGCCGTAGTTGAACTTCCATGGACAAGCTGTCATGTCTACGGACACATGCACTGCATACCGATCACTGGAAGGAGTCGCAGAGAAAACTATATAGGCGTATAAATAGTTCCTTATAGTCAAGCGGACCCATGCTACTACTCTTTTCCAAAGACATGCACACCATCAAAATAGTCCATCTATATCAATATACACCGAGAGGGAATAAATTTTTTTACAAGAGAGGAAATAGTTCATCCATCCATAATGCCCTCCTGCTGGTGCAGCCTTTTCTTCTTCTTCTTCTTCTTCTTCTTCTTCGTCTTCTTCTTCTTCTTCTTCTTCTTCTTCTTCTTCTTCTTCTTCTTCTTCTTCTTCTTCTTCTTCTTCTTCTTCTTCTTCTTCTTCTTCTTCTTCTTCTTCTTCTTCTTCTTCTTCTTCTTCTTCTTCTTCTTCTTCTTCTTCTTCTTCTTCTTGTTCTCATTTTCTGTGGGAGACGGCTTCGCAACAAGCTCTTTGGACCTTGTAGCTATCTCGAAACTCACACAAGCATCGAGGGTAGCATATTTTATCCGCTCGTATGTCAAGGGATAATTCTCCCATCCAGACGACCTTAATGCCACCATCTCATCACCCATCTGAAGATTTGTACCGAGCACAAAATTTTCTACATCGAATAGGGATGGTGTCTGTTTATCACAATCTTCTACAGGAATTTTTATTTTGGTTTGTAGGTCAGCGATGCTTTTCAAATCAAGGTTGTATGGCTCCAGCTTCTGTTTTTCTCCTTCGATGGCTGCCCCACAGAAGTATACGTCCTCCTGAGACAAGAAATCATGAAGCTCACCTGGTATGGAGGGTGAGTGTATGATGTGGTACATCAAAACATCATCTTCGAGGCACAACTGAAGGACGACGGCGCGTTGGATCTTCCCAGGGGCATGCTCCATGTACTCTGCGTCGAGACCGATGACACTCGTCTCTACCTTTTCGATGGAGTTGGATACATTGCTGATCCACTGCCGAACAACCATTGGGTGGACGGTGACGGTGGCAACTATGCTCATCGAGCCTTCGACGAAGACATGTTTGACGCTAAAAACCTGCATCTCGATCTCTTTCGCCATTTGGAACCGCTGGAACGGAGGGCTATGGTTTGGAGAATTAGGATGGCTAGTATAACTGAAGTAGCAGATGATTATTTAAAGAGGTTAAAACAATGTGAACGCAGTGGGGTTTGGATGCAAATGAAGACGAAGGGGAGGTGAAGAAGCCGAGGAAAATCTGTTCCCGATGGAGAAGTAAATGAGAGAAGTGGCGTGCAGGCAGTTGATTAGACGGCTAGGTAGATTAAACGAAAAGGCTATGCGGGTAGACTGATGAGTCGTACCTGTTCGTGTGCGTGCCCATCCTTCCTGATAGGTGGGACCTATGCAAACGGATAAAAAAATGTGTTGTAGCTGGTTCAGATGGATATTGGCGCGTGAGTGGGACACAACATTCTCTGGTTAAGGAATACTCCCTCCGTTTAGGTGAGTAAGTCACCTTATGAAAACCAGGTTTTCCCAAAATCTTTAGGCATGGAGCATTAACTTCCTGCTCGATCCCCTCCCAGCCTCGTTAGCCAGCGTTCTCTTCCTCTGCTGCCGCGTTCTACCTTTCCATTTTCCCTCTTCTCAAGTGTGGAACGATCTGCATGCCATCCTTCATGCACCAGAATGACCACTGCATGCATTGCGGCAGGGCGTTGATTGGGCATGCACGAGAATTTGGTTCTTCTTGCAATATGGATGATACCTGAACGATGAAGTGAACAGGCATGCTAGCACGGGAGACCTATTTCCGCTATACAATACTGGAGTACTCATGTTCCTACTAGTAATAGTAGTACAACTGTGGTACACTTGGTGGTCAAAATACTATTCATCCAGTCCTCACAGTGAAGTGACAACACCCTGCGCCTGACACTAGTCCAGGCGGCGTGTTCGGGTTACCAAAGTCAGCCTCACCCTGTGCATTGTGCAGTCTGTCACCGCAGCAGTGCAGCACATTGGCGCCTCACCTCGTCTCCCTCTCCCCTCCCATAGTAGTATAGCACCACTCCATATCCAGCTACTTCTCCGTCTCCGTCTCCATCTCACTGTGCCCCCGTGTACCATCGCCTCACTCGCCTCACCCAGTACCACTATTCCCTCGCTAGCTGCTCCAGCACCGACAACCTTCTCCCCCATAAATCAAGCCCCCAAAAAGCCCCACCTTACAAACTCCACCATGGCCAAACGCGAACCGCGCAGCATCCATATGATCCGCGATTGGAGCAATCTCCCCAGTGACATCCTCGACCTCTGTTGTTCGTGTATGGATATGTTGAGCGCCCTACGGCTGGCTGCATGCCCGAGGGACATGCACACGGCCATCGTCGAAGCAAGGCCTAAGCTTTTCAAGACACCCTGCTTGCTGCTATCTGGTCTTGCAAGATTGGCTCACCATGATACGGAGGCATACATGATGCCCCTCGACTTCAATCCGATCTCCATTAGCCGAAACTTCTTTGCAGGTATGTAGTGGGTTCAGGACACCCTGCTTGCTGCTATCTGGTCTTGCAAGATTGGCTCACCATGATACAGAGGCATACATGATGCCCCTCGACTTCAATCCGATCTCCATTAGCCGAAACTTCTTTGCAGGTATGTAGTGGGTTGCCGTACATCATTTCCCTTGACTTCGATCCGATCACCATCGCCCGAAACTTCTTGGCAGGTATGTACTGGGTCGTATGAACTCCCACGGGATGGCTGCCTTCAGAGAAGATGGTAAAAAGTTGGTGCTCGTGAACTTCCAGACCTCCCATGAGATTATCCTTCCTTCGTTGGATTATATAGAGTTTTACCATCGCGGTCCAAGTCATCTAGATTACCACGTCAGTTGGACGGACCTTGTTTTGTAGAAGATTGTAATCTACCAAGTGCCCACACGACATGCGAATTACGCAGACTTCAAGCTAATTGCCTTGTTCGACCGTGGACTTGCCTATCTTTATGTTGGTGCCTTCTTTAGCTGGAGACAACTCAGCTCATAGTGGATCATTGTCAAAGCTGATACACACTTCTGTGATGCTATTGAACACAATGGCATCATCTATGCGATCGACAAAGCAGATGGCACCACGTATTGCTGGGACGGCGCGTGTCAGTTGTTTCCATCTCATGTTAATGATGACGCCATGACTCTGTTTGAACTTTTTGTGATGATTGGCACATCCCTGTTTGAGCAGAATTTGAGTAGAACTATGACAATGTATTAGAGATGTTGTAAATCAGCTATATTTGGAATGAGTTAATTCATGCGATTGTGACCATGTCATTACAGCCAATTTGTACCCTGAATAATCAAACGGTTAGGAATATATGGATATTATCCTTATTTTATAGTAATCTATATACTACTACTAAATATGAGTGTGTATCAATGGCCATGTTAGTTTCCTCATTTTCCTGATGTAGAAACATGCACCACACTGTTGGTTTCATCTAACCATACATTAGGGAAGTAAATGTGCATATGGAGAACTCTATATTTGGAAGTAGTAAAATCCTGCAATGCTTACCATGTGTACATACCTATATTCGCCCTTCAGCAATCAGTGGCTAGAATAATATCCTCACAAAAAATTTGCCCATAGAACACGAGTATATAACAATGCGTGGTCTGTTAGTTACCTTGAAGAATTTGTTTGTGAGGACATAACATGATTACATAACATGCATGACATGGTAGTTTCCTGTGAAGAATCGATTGCGAGATAACATGAGTATAACCATGCATGGCACTTCTATATTTTCGAACCCAGTATACATTTCCCTGTATTTTCTTCCCAGTTCCAACAGGGACATATCAATGTAGTTTCTTGCATTATCCTACTCATACTCTGAACAATGTTGATCTTACATTAACAATGCCTATCCTTTTTGATATGATGCAGTGTCCCTACAGTTACTGCCCTTTGTAATCACACCACCTTTGCCAAAAACAGGGAAGCACAACTGGTTCCTCGCTCGATCAGACGACGGCAAAAGACTGATGACCATTCGGACACATGAGCCGGAAAAGTTATATTGCAAAAAACCCACTGTATACAAGCACCGTGTAATACGTGAGTATCCGGCCAGTGGCTGTTACGTCTATGAGCAAGATACCGACTTGTTGGGGCCTTTACGATTTTTTTAGTTGGAGGCGGGTAAACAGCCTTGGTTCACACTCTCTGTTTCTCGGACTCAATTATCTGATTAACCAGGAGATCACCGTTGGCAAGGACCTTGATGGCAGAGAGTCTCTGTTTGTTATGGAAAATTGTGTCTACACGGCAAGCCCTAGGATTTCGGGAGCAAAGTCCCCTGATTGTCAATGATACAGCCTGCAGCCAAAAGAAGGTGAGAATGACAAAGGCATCCGGGTTAACTTTGATCCTTGGATGTCTCAATTACGACAGGCAGTGATGTGGTTCAAGCCTTCAGGTTGATAGGTAATTGGGCTGTTGCATCGAAAGGGTGGAGTACTGGTGTCTCCGGATCACTGGTCGCTGAAGCGGGGCTGCAAATTATGATGGTGTTGGATCATCTCTTCGAATGACTTTGTTGTCTTTGCTGCTGGTTCTGGATGGGTAGTTCTATCTTTTGTTATGCATATTCCTTGTCATTTGGTCGTCCTCGTCTATGTCACTCTTACTATGTAATAGTTGCTTCTGTTTAGAATGTCATTCTCGTCTGGATCACGAGAATCTGAGCGCTGCAGATGGGTGCATGGTGTAGCAAGACTTCTTATGAACTACCATGTCTTGCTGTTTATGTCAGTAGTAGTCACTAGTCAGTGTTCGAATGTTGTATATATCGTTGTTTCGAACTATTTATTGTCTCGAACTACTAGTGGGCTAAATGAGGGCATCACCATTCTCCAGTGTTGAGAGTATATCTCCTTTTTTCAAGTTATATAATTTGAGCTTAGTGTCTTTGTCGGTGTCAAAACCGGTGGATCTCGGGTAGGGGGTCCCGATCTATGCATCTTAGGCTGATGGTAACAGGAAGCAAGGGACACAATGTTTACCTAGGTTCGGGCCCTCTCGATGGAGGTAAAACCCTACTTCCTGCTTGATTGATATTGATGATATGAGTAGTACAAGAGTAGATCTACCACGAGATCGTATAGGCTAGACCCTAGAAGCTAGCCTATAATGGTTATGATTGTGATCATGATTGGCCTTCTAAGGACCAACCTCTCCGGTTTATATAGACACCAGAGAGGGCTATGGTTTACACGGAATCAGTTACAAGGAAGGAAACATAATATCCGGATCGCCAAGCTTGTCTTCAACGCAAAGAGTCCCATCCGGACACGGGACGGAGTCTTGAGTCTTGTATCTTCACGCTCTAATAGTCCGGACGAAGCATATAGTACGGCTGTCCGGATACCCCATAATCCAGGACTCCCTCAATAGCCCCTGAACCAAGCTTCAGTGACGATGAGTCCGCCGCGCAGTCTTGTCTTCGGCATTGCAAGGCGGGTTCCATCTTCGAATACTCCAAAGTAATTATCGAACACTTAGAACGTGTCCGGGTCTGCAAGATGATCTTCACATAGCATAAATCCGATCCACAGGCAATCTTTGCACGTCGGGCCCTTGCATCATGGCCCGGCACAACACGAACCGGTGTTTCCTGGCCCACCTCAACTCGCGTTGCGAGGCGGTTTTATTGGCACGCCCTGCTGAAGCAGAGATCATGTTCCCCTTATTACGGGATCTTCCATCAATATGGGCGTGCGCAACCCCACGATGACCGTTGGTATGACTCTGTGTATTTTTAGATAAGTCTCAAGCGGTCACGCTGAGAACTCTTGATATTCACCCCCTTTATAAAGGGGCCGAGGCCTATACCTCTTTTCCACCACCCTTGCGCCCCTTCGCATCTCGAGTTCTAACACCCGAGACCCAAGCTCAAACATCCCAGATCCTCCAGTATGTACGGATCCAACCCTCAAGGTCGGTGGGTGGCCTCCTCGATCCAAGAGGAGGACATTGCGAGGCTTAGGGAGGTCGGATATCTGACTGTCGACATCCAGCATAGGCTTCCTGCTCCAGGGCAGGTCATCTCGACTCCCGAGCCTAACGAGAGCGTCGTATTTGTTCTCCACTTCCTCCGCGGCTTGGGCCTCAGCCTTGATCCTTTTGTGAGGGGGCTCATGTTCTATTATGGGTTAGATTTCCATGATCTAGCCCCGGACGCTATCCTCCATATCTCATCGTTCATCATTGTGTGCAAGGCTTTTCTCCATGTCAGTCCACACTTTGGCTTATGGCTCAAGACCTTCAATGTGAAGCCGAAGATGATCGAGGGGCGACATGCGGAGTGCGGAGGTGCCATAATAAGCAGGAACGCCGATGCCCCATGGCCAGAGGGTTCTTTCCCAGAAGTATCCGATGTGTGGCAGCGGAGGTGGTTTTACGTCACGGCTTCCAGAGGCACAACATGGGTAGCCGCCCCCGACTTCCGCTCAGGCCCTCCGTCACAACTGGCGTCATGGACCGACATAGGACGGAATTGGGGCCCCGCTAGTGATGTACCAATACTGCAGAGCCGTATCCGGGAGCTTCTTGAGAAGGACATTAACCTTGTCAACATAATTCAAGTAATGCTAATCCGACGGATGTTGCCGTGCAAACGCCGGCCTCTCCAGATGTGGGAGTTCAATCCAGAGGGTCCATAGACTATTAAGCACTTCTTCGGCCTGAAGCTCGAAGGGATGTGTAAATTATTCTTCGGACCACAAGTAAAGTGTCCGGACACCACCGAGGATGCGGGCCTAAGCTGCAATCGCCTAGATACCCAAGTAAGTAACCTTGAAACAGGACACTTCGTTTATATTTGTCATAGTCATTATTCTGAAAACCCGCCGTGGCCAGGAATGGCTCAGCAAGGCAGAGAGAATCAGGTGTCCGGTGCCACTTCCCGAAAGCTCGCCTAGTCCAACCATTGCCAAGATGCTTAGCCGGGTGCTCAGCAAAATGCCCTCAGGGAAAGACGAAGGGAAGAACAGAGAAACCGAACTTCACACACTGCGCATCCAAACCGGTGGAATTGCTACCTCCCCTAAGGAGGATAGTCGGGAAGGGGAGTCTAAAGCCTCCTCCCCGCGCGGGAAGAAGAGAGCCGCCTCCGAAGACTTGGAGACGGAAGTGCCAAAGCAGGGGAAGAAAGCGTCACCAGGGGGCCCTGCCCCGAAGGGCGTCCTTACTGCGTCATGCCCGCCAACGGGCCAGCCCTCCACCGAGCTGTAAGCTACCTGTAAATTCAAAGGTACTACTTTTCTCCGAGTACACTAACCAGGATCCATTTTGCAGTCCGGCTAGCAGCTCTTCTCAAAAGAGTTTATCTTCGGGGGATCTTCCTCCGGAGATGATGTTGAGTGAGACCACACCAGCCTCTCCGCCTCATGTGGCGGGCGACACCGAGGTGTCGTCATGGAGGAGTCCGGATCTGCCAAAGCCAGAGGCTAATCCTTCAGTCGCCCTGAGCCCGGAGCGTTCGGCTCCCACAAGGGGTGACGAGAAGGGTCCGACACAGTTCAGTGTCCGGCCGAACATACTGATGGGCCTTCTGGAGCGAGCTGCGCTCTCGGAGGAGCACCGCTCATTAATGAGCACGGTGCTCAAGAAGATTTCATCCACCACAAGCGGTTTGAATGAAGCATTTACGAGCCTGCTCAGAGTTTTTGAGGTATGTTGTGAAAAATGCACGATTTTTTGGCTGCGAGGCACGCGCTAGGTGTGCTCCATATGCATAGTAGCCCCTGAGACTCTAGTTTCCCGCCGTAGGCGGCAAACGGAGGATCATATTTCGTAACTAATGATTACGTTGTACATATGCGCAGGTATCTAAGGGTCCGGCAGCAGACCAGTCCGTTGAAGTTGCCGAACTAAGGAGGCAGATCGGATCTATTGATGCCGATATCACGCTGGTGAACGTGCGGCTGAACGAGTCACAAGGTATGTGCTCTGCTTTCCTTATTATGTTGTATAGGAAAATATGAGAGGGGCATAATATTAATGCGACATGCTTGGACTGTAGATGGTGCTGCTGCCGTGGAAGCCCTGAGGGCGGAACTTGCCCAGGCCAAGGAACAAGCTCGTGCTAGTAATGCGGCTGCCCTAAAGGCGGCCGAAGAGTTGAGAGCCGAACAGGCTTCTCATAGCCGAAGCGAAGACAAGATAGCCAAACTGGCTGTGGAGTTGAAAAATGCCGCCGACCGGTATGAGCTCCTTGAAAAGGAGAATCAGGTTAATTCGGCTGACCTGAACAAGGCACTTAATGCGGCCAAGGAGATGCGGACCGAAATCAGGGATGTGCGGGAGGAGCTTCGACAGGCCGGAAAAATCATGGCCGGGGGCTCCTACTTACTGCGGATGAAGTTTTTGGATCTGAAGTATGCTCTCCTGGATCGACGCTGGAGTCCTGCAGATGCTTATGCGGACTTGGCGAAGAGTACAGCTGATGCCGCCAAGTTTTTCGAGGATCAAGGTGATAAAGAAGTGGAGAAGCTGTTCTGGTCCCAATTCAATGCTCCTGCGCGCCCATTGCCGTTGAGTGAGAAGATGGCTGTCATGGCCAAACTTCATAGGCTGTCCGGGCTTGCCATGCGGTCTGTAATAGACCATCTTTGACAGAAGGAGCCGAAGCCGGACAGTTATTTTGGTTTGGTTCAACAATTCCTTGGTGTCGTATCTCAAATTGATGCCATGAGGAGGTCGGCGTGTATAGAGGGTGCACGGATGGCACTTGCCCGCGTTAAAGCATATTGGACAGATATGGAGGCCACCCTCATTGCGACCCAGAATCCGGCGGGAGGCCAGGATCCGGCCGAGCACTACTTGGAGCAGGTAACAGAAGGTGCTCGCTTAATAGAAGCTCAGTGCTCGAAGAATGTCATGTTCGAGTGACAACTCGTGTCATTGTAAAAACAATGTTATTTTGATTATGAGGCTGTATTTATACTTATTGCCCGAAAGTATTATTTGTGCCTCCTGTGCGTCCGTTTTTATGTATATGTGTAATTCTGAAAGTTAGCAGTCATTGGCTTCAGCCCCCACGCATACAATGCGGGGGCGTTCGCGAAAATATGCATAATCACACTTGATCCAACGTCTTGGTCCATTAAGGAGGTGATCGCATGTTGAACTAGGGAACTAGACTATATAGTTGTAACACTTTCACTTAGCCATAGGAGTTTGACGGTGGGGCTACTATGTAGCCCCTAGTACTTTTGGGTGCATCCGAATACGGGCGCGTGTGTACATGACCGGGAAACGGTCCTTCGTTAATGCGGAGGAATCCTAAAGATTCCGGTAAGTCTTCGAGTGGTTGATCAGTCTCTCGCCGTATCATGACAGTCAGTTTTTGGCTTTCTCTACTGAGGTGCTCATCCGGAAAAACCAGGGCACAATCGCAGTAGTTCTCCTTTGGCTGCCTTAGCCGATAAGAACGGAACGTAAGGCGACAAACCCAGGAGCCGGGCAAACCCAACATTTGACCAAAGACATGATTCGGAGCTGATGCATATAAGGCCAAACTCATGACGCCGAACACTCCCGAAGGTATTCGGACTTGGTAGCAGAAAATTGGCTGAAGAGTGCCCTTTCATTATAACCCCTGTATTTCCATGTACGTGCATCGGTCTGTCGTGGCGAAATGCTAATAACGGCAGTATCCTCTGTGGGTATAGTACCCATGGGATGTGTAAACAACAAGAGGCAATATAAAAGGTTTACATAGGCGCTTAATCTAAAGAGAAACCTTTGAGCAGGGCCCTACTGCATGTCCGCGCCTTTGTCTCCGTTGTGCCGTTTCCTGGAAGGGTATCGCACGCATTGTATCTATAGAAAGGAAAAACTCGTGTAAAAGAGTACGACGTAAGCGTTCGATGGATGGTAAAAGTGTAAGGCATTGGCCTGTAAATAAGGTCAGGCCAACAGTGGGGTTTTATTAAATATTTATAGCCCCTGGTGTCCTCTATGGGATTACATATATGGCGCCCTGGCTCATTTTTATCCGGGCTGCCGGACTCGTCTAACCGTGTCCGTGATCTTAACGACCAGTCATGCTTTTTGGTATCAGAGGCCGCTTAGAGTCCGGCCGCTAGAGCCGTCGTGTATTCCTCCGCGCGTGCAGAGCACTCTGTGCTTCCGTTAGCGGTGATGACGCCACGTGGACCGGGCATCTTGAGTGTAAGGTAGGCATAGTGTGGTACTGCATTGAAGCGGGCGAAGGCCGCTCTTCCAAGCAATGCGTGATAGCCGCTTTGGAAGGGTGCGATGGTGAACAGTAGTTCTTCGCTTCTGGAGTTGCCTGGGGAGCCGAATGTTATTTCCAGTACGACGGAGCCCCTGCCGTAGGCTTCTACGCCTGATATCACCCCATCAAAGGTGGTGTTGCTTTGGCTAATTCTAGATGGGTTTATCCTCATCCCGCGGACAGTGTCCTGGTATATTAGATTGAGACTACTGCCGCTGTCCATGAGGACGTGGGTGAGATGGTATCCGTCGATTATTGGGTCAAGCACCAAGGCCTCTGATCCTCCGTGCCGAATACTAGTCAGGCAGTCCGTGTGATCAAAGGTGATCGGACAAGCCAACCGGTAGTTAGGTGTGGGTACGATGGGCTCTATAGCGTACGCGTCTCTGAGCGCGCATTCGTGCCTTCTCGTGGATGTGTGAGTCGCGTGGATCATGGTTACTGTTTTAACCTCTGGTGTGGATTTTTTCTGTCCCCCAGTGTTCGGCTAGCGAGGTTCATCCTCGTCTTCACTTGGTGTTTCCCTTCCCTTGTGTTCGGCATTTAATTTGCCGGCGTGCTTGAAGACCTAGCACTCTCTGTGCAAGTGGTTCGCAGGTTTGACGGGGGTGCCATGAATTTGGCACAGTCTATCCAGGACTCTGTTCAGACCGGACGGTCCCTCTTTACTGCCTTTAAATGGCTTCTTTTGCTGATCGGGTCGAGAGCCCCTGAATCCGGCGTTGACCGTTGTGTTGTCTGGGCTCTCTTCCTTGTTTTCACGTTTGTTTTTATTACGCCGTGGCTTCTCATTTCCATCCCTTATTTTGGATGTGCTTGGGTTGCTGGTGCCTTTACGGGCCAACCAGCTATCTTCACCCGCCCAAAAGCGGGTCATAAGGCTTGTTAAGGCTTCCATTGTCCTTGGCTTTTCGTGGCCGAGGTGTCTGGCGAGCCACTTGTCGCGGATGCTGTGTTTGAATGCCGCTAAGGCTTCGGCATCCGGACAATCGACAATTTGATTCTTCTTAGTGAGGAATCTGTTCCAAAGCTTGCAGGCGGACTCTCCGGGCTGTTGGATTATGTGACTTAAATCGTCCGCATCCGGAGGCCGGACATAAGTCCCTTGAAAATTGGCCCTGAAAGCATCCTCGAGTTCCTCCCAACTCCCAATTGAATTTTCGGGGAGGCTTTTCAACCAGTGTCGAGCTGGTCCCTTCAACTTGAGGGGAAGGTATTTGATGGTGTGGAGGTCATCCCCACGAGCCATGTGTATATGCAGGATAAAATCCTCGATCCAGACCCCTGGGTCTGTCATTCCGTCGTATGACTCTATGTTCACAGGTTTAAAACCCTATGGAAATTCATGGTCCAGTACTTCTTCGGTGAAGCACAGGGGGTGAGTAGCCCCTCTGTATCTAGACGTGCTGTGGCATGTCATCTGCTGTTGTTGTTGTGTCCGGCGTTTATTCTGAACTGGTATTCGATTGGTATGATCATTTTGGTAACCATAGTCCTGCACCAGGGTGTGTCCTTTAGATCCGTAGATGGACCTGGCCGCGCCGGCTTTCTTATCCAGGTGCTCACATAAATCGTGCACGGCGTCGGTAGCTGCTCTGTTGCGGTTATGAAGTGGTACGTCTGGCCTCCTTGTCGTGTTGTTCTTTGGTGGAACAGCCTCGTCGTCGAATTCTGGCGGTAGCTTGCATTTTGGATAGCTCTTTGTATGGCGATCGTCGCCGTATCTTTCTTCAGTGTCTAGCACTTTATTCCATCTACGATTGAGCGTTTCCTATGCGGCATTTGGCTGTTGCTTCTGCTTCTTTAGACTTCTCATGGTGGCCGTGAGCCTTCTGTGGAGGTTATCTCGTTCCACGTATGTTTCTGGGATGATGAATTCATCGTCATCCGGACTGTGTTCTTGTCCTGGGGCGGTTTCATGAACTCGTCCCTCGGGATCATTGTGATCGGGCGTCTGCTCCGAACTGTGTTTGGCGTGACCTGGCTCGTCCTGCTCAATCGCTGGGTCCGTATGGTCGTTGTTGCCTTAGGAGTTCACTGGGGTGTCGATCTTTCTGGCGCTCTTGTCGCTATTTTTACTGTCGCTAGACTTGGAGCGGCGTCTGCGCCGTCGCTTTGCTTTTTTGCTTGGAGGTTTTATCTTCCGGATTGTCGCCGTCGTCCTCCTTAGGCGTGTCCACCATGTATATATCGTACGACGGGGTGGCTGTCCACCGTCCTGTGAGCGGTGGTTCCTGGTCTTCTCCTGCATCGTCGTCCATACCGTCAATGTCTTCGGAGTTGAAGTCAAGCACGTCAGTTAGATCATCGATCGTGGCAATGAAGTGGGTGGTGGGTGGGCAACGAATTCCTTCATCGCCTGCTTCCCACTCGAGCCGGACATAGTTCGGCCAAGAGCCTCCTAACAAAGAGAGAGACTTTAACGAGTTCAGCATGTCGCCAAAGGGCGAGTGCCGGAAGATATCTGCAGCGGTAAACTCCGTTACCGGAGCCCAACCAGGCTCGGCGGGCTCGGGAGCGCGTGGACCTAAACCTACAACCGGAGTCGAGTCCGGGGGTCCGGAGTCACAGGCTTCCTTAGAGGTGAGGCCTGTGTTCGGCTCTACCGCCGATGAGTGTGCGGCCTGCTGGGAGAGGTCTATCCACCCGCCCTTGGGCCATGCGGTCTGCTGCGGATTTAGGTTCGGGGCTACTGCAGGGGTGACATCCAAAGCATTGTCCGACAACAGGTCTAAGTCATGCTCATCGTGACTGTCCGGCGCTCCTGGCACAGGCCCGATTTCGTCGAAGATCAAGTCTCCGCGAATATCGGCCGTGTAGTTCAGGTTTCCGAACCTGACCTGGGGGCCAGGGGTGTAGCTATCAATCTGTTCCAGTTGGCCAAGCGAATTGGCCCACAGCGCGAAGCCGCCGAACACGAAGATCTGTCCGGGGAGAAAAGTCTCACCCTGTACCGTGTTGTTGACGATTGAAGGCGCCATCAAGCCTTGTAGCGGAGACACAGAGGAACTCTCTATGAAAGCACCAATGTCGGTGTCAAAACCGGCGGATCTCGGGTAGGGGGTCCCGATCTGTGCGTCTTAGGCTGATGGTAACAGGAAGCAAGGGACACAATGTTTACCCGGGTTTGGGCCCTCTTGATGGAGGTAAAACCCTACTTCCTGCTTGATTGATATTGATGATATGAGTAGTACAAGAGTAGATCTACCATGAGATCGTAGAGACTAGACCCTAGAAGCTAGCCTATGATGGTTATGATTGTGATCGTGATCGGCCTTCTAAGGACCAACCTCTCCGGTTTATATAGACACCGGAGAGGGCTAGGGTTTACACGGAATCGGTTACAAGGAAGGAAACATAATATCCGGATCGCCAAGCTTGTCTTCCACGCGAAGGAGAGTCCCATCCGGACACGGGACAGAGTCTTGAGTCTTGTATCTTCACGCTCCAATAGTCCGGACGATGTATATAGTCCGGCTGTCCGGATACCCCCTAATCCAGGACTCCCTCAGTCTTTTCGATGATGTACACTTGTTTGGGCCAGTGAGGTGTCGTTGAATATGGGCCGAGTAGTAACGGAATGCCAAACAGGTCAATTATGACTCTTAGGCCGGGCTCTCAAAAAAGAAAGAATAAGGACTCTTAGGCCGACATGTGGGTGCCACCGGTGTTTTCGTGCGCTTGCGCGCCGAGAGCATATTGGCGCGTGCTCGAAATTCATGCTACCTTTTCATCCCCAGTCTCCCCCACCTCTGGAATCTTGATTCCTACTCCAGTTCCCCAAAATGCCCCTCCTGTACTCCTTGTACTCAAGCGCACTATCATGTCACCGGTCAACGCAGATATCCAAGCCGGAGATCCTGAGGTCCGTCCTGTCTTCGGTCGTTGCATGCTGTCGCTCAACAGTAGCATGGCGCCGCTTGACGACCAGTTTGCCGGCAAAGTGCTGATCGTGACCATCAACAACGAACAGCCTCCCGTCTTGCCGGACGACCTTGTCAAATCTATTGGCATTGTGCATGACATCCAAATAAGTGACTTGCGTGTCAAATCTATCTGCCACCGGCTGATTTCTTCATCAGGTTCCGGACAACTTTCGACTGTAGTCGTGTGTTCGAATCTTCCCGGCGTTTGTTCTGCGATGGTGCGCTGGTGAGCTTTGATCGGTGGCACCCAGGATGGGGCTCGGTGCCCTCTGAGCTTGAGTTTTTAACAAAGCATACCTTCCACGGGATGCCTCGACATGCTTGGAATAGTGAGTCCATGAACGAGCTTATCAACGACCTTGGAGGTGAGCTCGTAAGTATGTTTGTTCCTCCAGATAGCTGGGCTCTGACGGTTGTGGCATGGATGAAGAAGCCGTCCACCATACCGAAGGTGATTGGTGTTGAGATACAGGTGCAGGAACCAGGGTTGTACTATTCGTCACCACCAAGGCCGCCGCGGACCACGTTAGGGACGTACCTGTATCGAGTGTTCGTGCATGTCGAAGAAGTGGTCAATCCATCAATCGAAGTCCTACCGCCGCTGCTGGTGCCAAGGTCTGTCGATGACGTCCATTACAGGAGTCAACGTCAGACTTTCCCCGTGTTGCTCGGAACGATGGATGGCACAGGGCCTACTCCATTGTGCAGCGGAGGCCACTGCTTCTTTGGGAGAAGAGGCAGGGCTGGCTGCCTGGATGTGCTCTAATTTGAGGTAACAACTAAATCTTGTCAGATACTAGTTAAATCCGAGCTATGGGTGTGAAGCACTGATATGCCAGTACATTTGATTGTGACCTGTTCTAATTTTGTACCTGAACTTTTTTTGAAAGGGTTGTACATCAACTTAATGTGCTAGCAGAACTTATTGTGTTGTCTGTCTGTTTTCTTTGCACAACATTCAAGATATTTCCCCGTCATTGATAAAGACGATGAACCATATGTACGACTTCGTTGGTTTCAACATAGCCCTACCAGTAGCGATCCACTGCTTCCATCCTAATTGTGCCGCCTGCGTGAAATTTTTGTATGCAAGTTCAGTGTGCTATGATGTTCTATATGATTGTGTCAACTATATAAGTTTTTACTGAGCATCAGCAATGCATATGGCTGAAAGATCTATTTACAAGCATCGACCGATGGGTCTCTCTCTCTCACACACACACACACACACAAACACACACACACACACACACACACACACACACACACGCACACACGCACAGGTGGGACCCGTTGAATTATTTATTTGCTCGTGACAGCTTTTAATTAGGTTCCACTGTAATCTAAATTTTTTCTTAAGTTATTAGTTGAGCTCAGTGACTTCAAAAAGTTGTACAGAAGCCTTGTTTGGGCCTTTCCGGCGTCGCTGAATGTGGGCTGAGTAGCCATGTTAGGTTGTACTGTACTACACAGGCCTTTTTTTTCAACATCAGCAATGCAACTGGGCCGACAGTTGTACACAATATCCGGGTCAACTTGTTATTCTCCGCCCCGCTGGGCTGCAAACTTTCCTAGGAGGTATGCATTAGGCTTAACAAGAAAATGGACTTTAAGAAATAATAAATGATATGTAATTATAATAACTGGGCAGTAACTGTGCACAGAACGCGTAATTAGTTTAAAAAATATATTATTTTTGGAATTTGAAAATTTTAATTTCATTACTTGTTGCGCGCATAATATTTCGTTGGATTTTAACGTAATACAACTTTATTTTGAAATTATATTTAACCTGACTAGAAATTTCGGATAAAAATATTTCGGATCCCATCAAAATGTGGGATTTTTTTTAATTCTATTTTGAGCGGTTGTTTGAAATTATTAATCATTGCCCTAGCTAGAAGTTGGGATGTACTTTTAACAAACTGTAAATGGGCTGCAGTAAATTCCATTAGAATTAAAAAATGGGTTGTACATTCTTACAAATCGCAAATGGGCTATGTCAGGACCCCGACTCAATGCCACATAGATCTAGCATGTAACACCTCATATCACTTTGCGGCCTCACGCACGGTATCCCCACGGGTGTCGCCTTACCTTTGCCCGGGACCGTTTGCGCCTTTTGGCACACGTATATGATAGTGTCGCTAGCATCCATATGATAAGAAGCCCGGGCTGACATGGCTAGTCGTAAACCCAAAGTGGCACAAACTTACAGGGACAGGCATCCATGACCCAGCATCGAATGTGTCGGTCATCAACGAGTGAATCCAGGCTGTAGCACTGGGCTAGCAAGACTCCGGTGAACCGGGCTGTAGCGGGCTAACAGGACTCCGGTATTCATCGCGTGACATTTCCCCGAAGGGACAGACACAGGAACGAAGAAGGACACATGCCGGCCAGCCTAAGTGTTCCGGAGCAGTAGCAAGCTACCACGGCTCGGTGGAAACACTAGGAGACATTTCCCGGTAAGAGGGGCTACTAAAGATAAACAACTAGATAGTCAGATCCCACACATACCAAGCATTTCAATAACATACACACAATATGCTCGATATGTGCAAATACAACATGGCATCACAACATGACTCTACGACTCAAGTATTTATTCATTAGGCTCTGAGGAGCGAGATATTACAAACATAGGTCTCATGACCCAACATTCAGAGCATACAAATCAAAGCACAAGCGGAAGCTTAACATGTCTGAGTACAGACATCTACAAATGAAAAAAGCTGAAAAGCCTGACTATCTACCAGATCCTGCCGAGGGCACAAGATCGTAGCTGAGGTAACAAGCTAAACGTCGAAGTCCACGCGGAACTACCAGCGAGACCGAGGTCTCTCTGCAAAAACATAAAATAGGCAAACGTGAGTACAAATGTACCCAGCAAGACTTACATCAGAACTAACTACATATGCATCATTATCAACAAAGGGGATGGTGGGGTTTAACTGCAGCAAGCCAGCTTTGACTCAGTGGCTATCCTAAACTACGACTGCAAGTAACTCTTTGAGGTGGCGCACACGAGTCCACATATTCACCATATCAATACACCACTATGGATCCGCTCCCGTCTCCCTACGAGAACGCCATCCATAGCACTCACACTTATCTTGCGTATTTTAGAGTATTCACTTTCACTTGTCTATGAACTGTTATAGGCAACCCAGAAGTCCTTTACCGCGGACACGGCTATTCGAATAGATCATATTAACCCTGCAGGGGTGCCCTTCTTCATACATGTTTCCACCACTTAGCGTCTGCACACGACATGTGCTCGGCAGACTTCAAGCGAAAGCCGACGTGGGTGTAGACCACGACCTACCTAAACACTCAAGTCTCTAGTCCAGGTTTATCGCCTATTCGGGTTCCATCCATGAGGAGATCTGGCCGAAGTTTCGCTCACAACCCCAAACGATGTGAACATGGTTCCATGACACCAAACGGGCGCCCGGTTTACCCGGCCACGTGCTTACCGCATCACAGCCCACCCCTACGGTCAGCGCTGCGCACGGCCTCCAGCATACTACAAACACCAGAAACTACTTGCAACTCCTGGACAGAGGACTAGGGTGAATAAGAAGTCGAGCGGGGTCATATTTCAGGGCCCAATGCATGGTAGTAGCTGAATCATGGATCACAAACACAGAACTCAGTTCCTGAGGACGGCTTCAATGAGACAACCCACCATGTACTCCTACATGGCCTCTCACCGATACCTTTACCAAATCGTGTTCACACACTTAGCTCACACGCAGTAGGACATGTTCACACACCTCTGATTCATTCCCGATGAATCAGACCTGACTCAACTCTAAGCAATAGCAGGCATGACAGACAAACATGAATGAGTAGGCACAACAGGGCTCAAACAACTCCTACTCATGCTAGTGGGTTTCATCTATTTACTGTGGCAATGACAGGTCATGCAAAGGATAAAGGGGTTCAGCTACCGCAGCAAGTAACAGATGAATCATTGTTGTCCTAATGCAGTAAAAGAGAGCAGGAGCAAGAGAGTAGGATTGTATCGGAATGAACAAGGGGGTTTTGCTTGCCTGGCACTTCTGAAGATAGTATATTTCTTCATTGGTGTCATCGATCACATCGTTGGTACACGTCTTAGTGAGAGGGGACAAGCACCGACAAACAAAGAAGAAGCACAATCAATGCAATGCACAATATGATGCATGATCATGACATGGCAATATGATGTGGTTTGAGCTAATGCAACTAGCAGCAAGTTAAATGACGTTGGTTTGAACCCTAGATTCAAATTCAAACTCCATATGTGGATATTTAAATGCCATTTATATGATTTGTGCTAAACAGCAGCTATAAGTTGTTCTAACATGCATGAAAATGGTACAGATGGATAGATTGGATTTTTCTGATCATTTTTCATATATAATTTATTTCATTTGGAGTTACAGATTAATTTCTATGAATTTTTGAAGTTTGCAAGATTTTCTGGAATTTCCTGTATTAAAATAAATCCAGAAAATAGCTTATTGCGTCAGCATGACGTCACTGTGATGTCAGCGGTCAACGGGCGCGGTCCAGGTCAACCCTGACGCTGGGACCCACATGTCAATGTAACGCTAGCTAACAGGATTAAGTTAATACTAACTAAACTGTCAATGGGGCCTGGGCCCGCATGTCAGTGGTTAGTTGACTAACTAAACAGAGTTAGTTAGTGTTAGGTTAGTCATTAACCTAGGTTAATTAGTGCTAAACTAATCTAACTAAAATTAGCAAGGGTGGCCCACACATCAGTGACCCAGGGGTCAAACTGGGCCCACCCAGTCAACGGTCAGCGGGTCAAACCCGCCGGACTTGGTCCACGGCTCGTCACCGGTGGAGCCCGAGACGGCGGAGGGGATCGTAATTCCTCCTCCGGCGACCAAATGGCCGGCGGAGGGCATCTACGTGACGCTGAAGTTCCCGCGCGTCGAGTGGTGCAGTCAGTTAAGCCGGGGGCGATCTATATCGACGGCGGCGAGCTCAAAGGCGGCGGCCGGAGTTCGGGTCTCAGCGGTTTCGGCGTTGCGTTGCACGACAGGAGCAATTGGAGGGGTTTTTGGTCTTCTGGCATTGTGCTGAGCACGTCGGTGCGCTCGGTGGTAGCTCTAGGTGACGGTGGCCACGGCGGCGACATGGCCGGCGGAGCCGAGCTCGCGGCTCCGGTGGAATCAGCGACTACAGGACAGGAACGGGCCCGGTAAGGAAGGGGAAAGACGCAGAAGCTCACCGTGAGTTAAACGGAGGCCTCGGCGTGCCCAGGGAGGGGCTTGTGACGACGGGAGGTCGCCGGCGATCTCAGTGGCCCGAGGAGGAAGAAGACATCGGGTACGGCGCTCCGGGGCTCTTCCCGTCGCGTGGCTCGGGGAAGACGGGGTATGGGTCCACGGCGGAGCTCGAGGTCTCGTCGGAGAGGCACGGGGAAGGCTCAGGGCACGGCAGCGGCGAGCGACGGCGACGGTGGCTCTCGGGTGGGTGCGCGCGAGAGGGACAGGGGAGGGAATGAGCACGGGTAGAGGAGTGAGAGGGCCTCGGGGTTCGTGGCGTTGTCTGGAGCCGTCCAAGGCGTCGGCAGAAGCAGGAGGTGGCCGCGGCTCGGCTGTGCGCGCACCACGCACGATGCCAGAAGGCATGGGGAAGACGACGCGCGAGGAGGTGGGCTGGGCTGGCCAACCAGGCCGGCCAGGTGGGCTTTGGTGGGCGCCAGGTAAGTTCCAGGTACTGTTCTCTCTCTCTCTCTACTAATTCTGTTTCTACTTTTCTAATATTCTGTAGTCTTTAGGGCTTTATTTAAAATACTTAAACCGATCCAAAAATCATGAAACTAATCAATGCCACTGTTTGAAATATAACCAACAGCAAACATTTTAGTTTATGCTTATTCGAGCATTTAAACTATTTATTAGCATTTAAATGCCCAAATGCAAATACTTTATGATTTAATTCAAGAATCCAGAAATAACCTAGAAATAGGTTCATCATTTTTGGCAGAGGTTTTCACCTTTATCAGAAATCATGAACATTTTCAAAGGCATTTTGGGTTCATTGAAAAATGATTTTATTTGAGCCTATCTGCAATCATTTGGTACTAGGGTTTAAACAATCCCCATTTCAAGTTTCTTTAAATTTAAACATGATGCATAGATGCTTATGCAGAGACAAGCAAGGCCTGAACTGGGGATGTGACAACTCACCCCCACTAAACAAGAATCTCGTCCCGAGATTCAAGCGTAGGGTAAGATGAAAGGGGAGCGCAACTAACACAATCTTCACGATCTAGGTTGCACTTCAAATGAACGTTGATTCGATCACCATCATTGTCTCGATGTCTTGCTCTGAGAACTACATCCCACATGACAACAAGTAGAAAGGGAGAATTTTAGAAGAATCGATTTTCCTGAGATTCGGGCAACTTAGGATCATATTAATGATCACAAGATCAATTCACAGAATGAGACATAGAAACATCTCTGGAGCTGAGAGACAAAACATGCATCAGGAGGGACGAAAGAAGCAATTTGACGAGGGTTTCAAGTAGCGAGGATAAACTTCCATGATTCCATAACGGGGCACCTTAGGGAGGGTGGCTCGTAGAATCATCCCTTAAGTGGCAAAAGAAATTACCTTTGATTCAGAGATCATTGAAACTCTTTATACCAGCCTGAGGCAATTCTCGAGCGATCGTTTAGAGAGGTTCGGTAGTATGGCATACCCGGATTAGAATGGATGATGTGGATTATCTTGTTGGAAACAACACAAGGGATGATTTTAGTAACTAGGGAGAATCTCAACAGTAGAGAGTGAGTCCACTGTTTGAAAAGTTATAGCATAACCGAGGAAATTGAGAGCAATCCTAGTTAGTGCCGATGATAACACCTAGCGCTTGTGAGTGCTCTCAAGAACTTGAGCATTTCCATAATCATCAAGGTTTTACCAACATCCATGTCAGGGGTGCCGACAATAGAACATACTACCATGATGAATGGCAATGGACGATGCAGATGCAAAGGAGGATAACACTTTCTCAGATTTCACCTTAGCAAGGCCAAGGGAACAAAATCTGGATGATCGACCGAGAGACATTTAGCACTCCGCTTCTAATGTTCTCCTTGATGTACTAGCGTATCCCATTCATAGATATGGTTTGGTATCTAGAACATCAAGTAAAGGTCGGACTTCGGGAGCACAAAAATCCATAAGGGACAACTAAGGAGTAAATCCTGCAAAATCCCTATGGGGAGGTGGCCAACTTTCTCAATCAAGATACTACAATAACAGGTCTTCCGGTTGGATGTGTTGGCCACGACATCCACATTACCGGTTAGAGGGACCAATATTATAATTCTTGGGAAACATTCCAACCATCATATCTGCCTGAGATTCAGATCTGGTTGGTGTCAGAATAATCTAGACTCATCGAGTCTAGAAAGAAAAATGAAAGTTTGCAACACAAACCGATGAGAAGACGTTGTGTGATTCTCAGGAAATGAACTACGATAGCAAGCTCCAAAACATGAGCTGGTTCTGCTACAAACCTGTGAACACGCTGTCCTAGACAAACATGACCACGTAGTAGGCTTATAATAAAACACTACCGAGTTCAGGTGGGGAACCATCATCAAGGATAACGAAGTCCTTGCATAAGGCATGCTCTTAAGAAGGAACTTCTTCTCCTTGAATAAATCAGTTAGTGGCTTGGTGTGCTAGGGATACATATGGAATGAAGGTTGTGAGCCTGTCAAACCATAGCATACTTCACACATGCATGACTGACTTGGGATGGTAACCGAGGAAGCAAAAACGAACTTTCTCAAATTCATGGCGGCAACTTGCTTCAAATGCACATGAACTTAGAGGAAGCCACTTCTTTCATTCAACATATTCTTCATGAACAGGCACGAAGATAATGCTTATAGAAGTTTCCAATACTAGCTGGATGTTCAACACAAATCATGGAGAAGGTAGCAGTGTTGCTGATGGGCTCAACAACAATTCATCCAGGTTTCCACATAAGTGAAATTCCAGAATTATGTGAACAAGTGATAGTATTGGTCAGACCAAAGGATATAATGGTGTATGCTCGAGGGATTAACCACGAGTAAGACAACATTACGAACATCGTTGGTTCTGATTTGACTTGATGATAGCCCATACTCAAGTCAAAGTTTTGGTAAGACAACAGATCCAATAATTGACCACGAGGATCAATCAATGAAGATACCATCTTTCTTCAACACACACACACAAGGATATCCCTTGGAGATGAACTAAGTCAGGTGAGCTTTTATCTTCTAACTCTCCAAGTTGTTGTTTAGCTTAACCAACTAGCTCAGGGGTATCCAACACAGATTCTTGGAGAAGGGGATGGTTTATAAGAAACCATCTTGATCACGAACTCAACATAGCGGTCAGGTGACAACCTGGTAATACTTCGGAGAAGATATTCCGAAAATCACGAACCACCGGTATGTTTCTAAGCCCGAGAACAATCTTGCTTTCGAGGGCAAGATGATATGACTAAATAAGAAAGGGATTGATACAATCCTAGCTCTTGATCGAAGAGTGCACCAAAATAAGGACTAGGTAGCACGATCAATCTTAGGATGATGATTTAATAACCAACACACTAAGAATGAGAATATTGTCCATTAACTACCAAGCAACGAGTTGCTCGGAGTATTGATTTCACACATCACAATTCACTTGTCGGCATTCCGGTTACAATAACACGGAAACCGAGAAATGAACAATGATGGCAAGAAGTATCACTGTATCAAGAATTCATAGGATGGTGTGCAATTCCCATGACATTCTTGATATAAAGATGGTAATACTCCAAGGTAGAACAGAGCAAAAGCTAGATTAGCAATTTGATCTGCGGAGTACGACTGCTTTGACCCAATCCTGGAAATGGACAAGGTACTGGAGTTTGTTTCTCCTAGTCATTCCGGAATAGAATGGCTTGGCGGACCACAAGAGTAATAGGTATCGATGAACGAATGCACGCATACTCTTGACTATCAATTGATAGACGAGGGTCAGGACACAACTAAAGAGAACAACTCAAAGGAACATATAACTTTTTGAGTTGTGGATGCATAGATTAGTATGTCGAGCGAAGCTCAACATTTCTTCCGGATAACCCATGCGGAAAGGGTAGAACTGGCAGATTCACAATTATGATTGGAGAACTCTTCGAGAGTACTCTTGTTGTGATCTTTTGATCCAACAACTTCTGCCATAAGTGGTTCATAGTATTTGGAAGAAGGAAATACCACGGACCTCGAGGACTATCGCAAGGTTACTAACAACCTAAAGGAACTAGCAAACACTATCAACATGAAGTAAGTGGGTGAACCTCGGGTTCAAGAACCCAGGAATAGAATACCTACTAACTAATAACATCACGGGATGCTTTCGAGAATGATGGCCAGAATCATTAAACGGGGAACACAAAACATGGCTAGTTTACTAGGTAATCTTCTAAGACACCTAGAGTCATAATAATAACTCCAACATATATGTCAAGGCAATAATTTACCTCAACGCACCGATTAGTGTGCTTATTCTGACCATAAAGGACACTGGGAATGGAAAGAAAGGATTTGCAAATGCATCAGACTATTTAGGAACCTGGGATGACTCGGACAGCATAATGGCTGTAAATGCTCAAAATGATTTGAGACATCCTGCAAAATAGTGGCATGACCACTCAACATCACAAAAGCAAGGTTCTGAGACCAGCTATGAACATACAGAAGTAGTAAAAGCTGAACTGAGGCTTGAAACTATCAATCCTATAAGTCTCTAACATAGTAACTCATCATCCTAGTAGATAGATGAGAAGCCTAGTTCTTAATCCCCGTAGAAGAGAAGAGGTTGACTCAGATCAGAAGGCCATGAGGTATAAGGAGTAAAAAGAGCCTTACGTTCCCATCCCACAGTCAATTCCCTTACATATAACTAAAGCATTTCTAGACTCAACTTTGACCAGTTTGGCTTGGTAATCCTACACGCAGTCAGGCTCTGATACCAAAGCTGTCAGGACCCCGACTCAATGCCAAATAGATCTAGCATGTAACACCTCATATCACTTTGCGGCCTCACGCACGGTATCCCCATGGGTGTCGCCTTACCTTTGCCCGGGACCGTTTGTGCCTTTTGGCACACGTATATGATAGTGTCGCTAGCATCCATATGATAAGAAGCCCGGGCTGACATGGCTAGTCGTAAACCCAAAGTGGCACAAACTTATAGGGACAAGCATCCATGACCCAACATCGAACGTGTCGGTCATCAACGAGTGAATCCAGGCTGTAGCACTGGGCTAGCAAGACTCCGGTGAACCGGGCTGTAGCGGGCTAACAGGACTCCGGTATTCATCGCGTGACATTTCCCCGAAGGGACAGACACAGGAATGAAGAAGGACACATGCCGGCCAGCCTAAGTGTTCCGGAGCAGTAGCAAGCTACCACGGCTCGGTGGAAACACTAGGAGACATTTCCCGGTAAGAGGGGCTACTAAAGATAAACAACTAGATAGTCAGATCCCACACATACCAAGCATTTCAATAACATACACACAATATGCTCGATATGTGCAAATACAACATGGCATCACAACATGACTCTACGACTCAAGTATTTATTCATTAGGCTCCGAGGAGCAAGATATTACAAACATAGGTCTCATGACCCAACATTCAGAGCATACAAATCAAAGCACAAGCGGAAGCTTAACATGTCTGAGTACAAACATCTACAAATGAAAAAGGCTGAAAAGCCTGACTATCTACCAGATCCTGCCGAGGGCACAAGATCGTAGCTGAGGTAACAAGCTAAACGTCGAAGTCCACGCGGAACTACTAGTGAGACCGAGGTCTCTCTGCAAAAACATAAAATAGGCAAACGTGAGTACAAATGTACCCAGCAAGACTTACATCAGAACTAACTACATATGCATCATTATCAACAAAGGGGATGGTGGGGTTTAACTGCAGCAAGCCAGCTTTGACTCAGTGGCTATCCTAAACTACGACTGCAAGTAACTCTTTGAGGTGGCGCACACGAGTCCACATATTCACCATATCAATACACCACTATGGATCCGCTCCCGTCTCCCTACGAGAACGCCATCCATAGCACTCACACTTATCTTGCGTATTTTAGAGTATTCACTTTCACTTGTCTATGAACTGTTATAGGCAACCCAGAAGTCCTTTACCGCGGACACGGCTATTCGAATAGATCATATTAACCCTGCAGGGGTGTACTTCTTCATACATGTTTCCACCACTTAGCGTCTGAACACGACATGTGCTCGGCAAACTTCAAGCGAAAGCCGACGTGGGTGTAGACCACGACCTACCTAAACACTCAAGTCTCTAGTCCAGGTTTATCGCCTATTCGGGTTCCATCCATGAGGAGATCCGGCCGAAGTTTCGCTCACAGCCCCAAACGATGTGAACAGGGTTTCGTGACACCAAACGGGCGCCCGGTTTACCCGGCCACGTGCCTACCGCATCACAGCCCACCCCTACGGTCAGCACTGCGCACGGCCTCTAGCATACTACAAACACCAGAAACTACTTGCAACTCCTGGACAGAGGACTAGGGTGAATAAGAAGTCGAGCGGGGTCATATTTCAGGGCCCAATGCATGGTAGTAGCTGAATCATGGATCACAAACACAGAACTCAGTTCCTGAGGACGGCTTCAATGAGACAACCCACCATGTACCTACATGGCCTCTCACCGATACCTTTACCAAATCGTGTTCACACACTTAGCTCACACGCAGTAGGACATGTTCACACACCTCTGATTCATTCCCGATGAATCAGACCTGACTCAACTCTAAGCAATAGCAGGCATGACAGACAAACATGAATGAGTAGGCACAACAGGGCTCAAACAACTCCTACTCATGCTAGTGGGTTTCATCTATTTACTGTGGCAATGACAGGTCATGCAAAGGATAAAGGGGTTCAGCTACCACAGCAAGTAACAGATGAATCGTTGTTGTCCTAATGCAGTAAAAGAGAGCAGGAGCGAGAGAGTAGGATTGTATCGGAATGAACAAGGGGGTTTTGCTTGCCTGGCACTTCTGAAGATAGTATATTTCTTCATTGGTGTCATCGATCACATCGTCGGTACACGTCTTACTGAGAGGGGACAAGCACCGACAAACAAAGAAGAAGCACAATCAATGCAATGCACAATATGATGCATGATCATGACATGGCAATATGATGTGGTTTGAGCTAATGCAACTAGCAGCAAGTTAAATGAAGTTGGTTTGAACCCTAGATTCAAATTCAAACTCCATATGTGGATATTTAAATGCCATTTATATGATTTGTGCTAAACAGCAGCTATAAGTTGTTCTAACATGCATGAAAATGGTACAGATGGATAGATTGGATTTTTCTGATCATTTTTCATATATAATTTATTTCATTTGGAGTTACAGATTAATTTCTATGAATTTTTGAAGTTTGCAAGATTTTCTGGAATTTCCTGTATTAAAATAAATCCAGAAAATAGCTTATTGCGTCAGCATGACGTCACTGTGATGTCAGCGGTCAACGGGCGTGGTCCAGGTCAACCCTGATGCTGGGACCCACATGTCAGTGTAACAGCTAGCTAACAGGATTAAGTTAATACTAACTAAACTGTCAATGGGGCCTGGGCCCGCATGTCAGTGGTTAGTTGACTAACTAAACAGAGTTAGTTAGTGTTAGGTTAGTCATTAACCTAGGTTAATTAGTGCTAAACTAATCTAACTAAAATTAGCAAGGGTGGCCCACACGTCAGTGACCCAGGGGTCAAACTGGGCCCACCCAGTCAACGGTCAGCGGGTCAAACCCGCCGGACTTGGTCCACGGCTCGTCGCCGGTGGAGCCCGAGACAGCGGAGGGGGTCAGAATTCCTCCTCCGGCGACCAAATGGCCGGCGGAGGGCATCTACGTGACGCTGAAGTTCCCGCGCATCGAGTGGTGCAGTCAGTTAAGCCGGGGGCGATCTATATCGACGGCGGCGAGCTCAAAGGCGGCGGCCGGAGTTCGGGTCTCAGCGGTTCCGGCGTTGCGTTGCATGACAGGAGCAATTGGAGGGGGTTTTGGTCTTCTGGCATTGTGCTGAGCACGTCGGTGCGCTCGGTGGTAGCTCTAGGTGACGGTGGCCATGACGGCGACATGGCCGGCAGAGCCGAGCTCGCGGCTCCAGTGGAATCAGCGACTACAGGACAGGAATGAGCCCGGTAAGGAAGGGGAAAGACGCAGAAGCTCACCATGAGTTAAACGGAGGCCTCGGCGTGCTCGGGGAGGGGCTGGTGACGACGGGAGGTCGCCGGCGATCTTGGTGGCCCGAGGAGGATGAAGACATCGGGGACGGCGCTCCGGGGCTCTTCCCGTCGCGTGGCTCGGGGAAGACGGCATATGGGTCCACGGCGGAGCTCGAGGTCTCGTCGGAGAGGCACGGGGAAGGCTCAGGGCGCGGCAGCGGCGAGCGGCGGCGACGGTGGCTCTCGGGTGGGTGCGCGCGAGAGGGACAGGGGAGGGAATGAGCACGGGGAGAGGAGTGAGAGGGCCTGGGGGGGGGGTGCGTGGCGTCGTCTGGAGCCGTCCAAGGCGTCGGCAGAAGCAGGAGGTGGCCGCGGCTCGGCTGTGCGCGCACCACGCACGATGCCAGAAGGCATGGGGAAGACGACGCGTGAGGAGGTGGGCTGGGCTGGCCAACCAGGCCGGCCAGGTGGGCTTTGGTGGGCGCCAGGTAAGTTCCAGGTACTGTCTGTCTCTCTCTCTGCTAATTCTGTTTCTGCTTTTCTAATATTATGTAGTCTTTAGGGCTTTATTTAAAATACTTAAACCGATCCAAAAATCATGAAACTAATCAATGCCACTGTTTGAAATATAACCAACAACAAACGTTTTAGTTTATGATTATTCGAGCATTTAAACTATTTATTAGCATTTAAATGCCCAAATGCAAATACTTTATGATTTAATTCAAGAATCCAGAAATAACCTAGAAATAGGTTCATCATTTTTGGCAGAGGTTTTCACCTTTATCAGAAATCATGAATATTTTCAAAGGCATTTTGGGTTCATTGAAAAATGATTTTATTTGAGCCTATTTGCAATCATTTGGTACTAGGGTTTAAACAATCCCCATTTCAAGTTTCTTTAAATTTAAACATGATGCATAGATGCTTATGCAGAGACAAGCAAGGCCTGAACTGGGGATGTGACAGGCTATATGTTCTCTTCCAAATCCGAGCTGTGGGCCTACTAAGTTGACGCGTACCAAGGGCTTTGTCAACTTAGTCAATATAAACGATTCTAGCTGTAGTGATCATACGATGTCCATCCAACGGCCGTAGTGCTTCTTCAACCTTTGGTCTTCTTGCTCCAGCCGCCCAAAGCAGGGCCGGTCGTGCCGCGTGCTCCTGCCTCCCGTGGCCGGCTGTGATGCCGCGGACGCCTCACCGCCCCGTACTACTCCCACCGCTGGCCAGGCCATCCTTCTACTCACCCACACCCCCTGTTATTCTGCGGCGATGGCAGCCTCACACCGCAGCCGAACCAGTGAACCCTCGTACTCCTCTCTGCGCGGGCTTTCGCTGCTACGTCTTCCCCGGCTCTGCATCATCCCCTTCCTAGGCCTTGCCGCTGTCCACCGCCCTGGTGCTCTTGACGCAGCGTGGTCAACATGGTCAACGACCGACTTCCATCGGAAGAGTACTGTACATGGAGAGGCTGACAGCTAGGTCCAGGCGGCCGCAAGGAAGTGCCTCCTTATTACGTGCAAAATAATTATTCCTTCACCTGACAGTCGGGACATACCGGACGGGCCACCTTATTCGCGAAAAAACGTCTCCCCCCTAACTGCTGGGACCCACCGGATGGGCCACCGTATTTCATGAAAAAAAAACGTTCCCCCCGCTGTCAGCTCTGACCCACCGGAAGTGCCTCCTTATTACGCACAAAAAAATGAATACCCCCCCTGCTAGCTAGTACCCACCTTGGTGGGAGGCTGACTTGTGGGGCTACTAAGTTGACGGGGACAGAGGGCTTTGTCAACTTAGTCAATATGAATGATCCTAGCTCCAGTGACCGTATGATGTCCATCCAACGGCCATAGTGCTTCTTCAACCTCTGGTCTTCTTGCTCCAGCTGCCCAAAGCAGCGCCAGTCGTGCCGCATGCTCCTGCCTTCCGTGGCCGGCTGTGATGACACGGAGGCCTCACCGCCCCCTACTACTCCCACCGCTGGCCAGGCCATCCCTCTACTCACCCACACCCCCTGTTATTCTATGGCGACGACAGCCTCACACCGCACCCGAACCAGTGAAACCTCATACTCCTCTACGCGTGGGCATCCACTACCGCGTCTTCCTCGGCTCCGCATCGTCCCCTTCCTAGTCCTCACCCTTGTCCACCGCCCTGGTGCTCTCGGCGCGGCGTGGTCGACGTGGTCGAGGAACGACTTCCATCGGACGTGGACTGTACATGGAGAGGCTGAGAGCTGGGTCCACGGCTGCAACAAGGAAGTGCCTCCTTATTACGTGGAAAATAATGATTCCTCCACCTGACAACAGGGACCCACCGGACGGACCATCGTATTTCGTGAAAAAATGTTTTCCCCTGACTGCTGGGACCCACTAGTTACATCTTCACATGCAAGGAAGTGCATCCGAAAAAAAAAACGATTCGCCCCCCTGACTGCTGGGACCCACCAGTTACATCTTCGCACGCAAGGAAGTGCGTGATAGTCGGGACCTGTCGGTGTCAAAACCGGCGGATCTCGGGTAGGGGGTCCCGATCTGTGCGTCAAGGCTGATGGTAACAGTAAGCGAGGGACACATATGTTTACCCAGGTTCGGGCCCTCTCGATGGAGGTAAAACCCTACTTCCTGCTTGATTAATATTGATGATATGGGTAGTACAAGAGTAGATCTACCATGAGATCGTAGAGGCTAAACCCTAGAAACTGGCCTATGATGGTATGATTGTAATTGTGATCGGTCTTCTAAGGACCAACCTCTCCGGTTTATATAGACACCGGAGAGGGATAGGGTGACATGGAGTCGGTTACAAGGAAGGAAACACAATATCCGGATCGCCAAGCTTGCCTTCCATGCAAAGGAGAGTCCCATCCGGACACGGGCCGGAGTCATGAGTCTTGAATCTTCACGCTTCAATAGTTCGGACGTTGCACACAGTCCAGCTATCCGGATACCCCCTAATCCAGGACTCCCTCAGTAGCCCCTACACTAGGCTACAATGACGATGAGTCCGGCGCGCAGTATTGTCTTCGGCATTGCAAGGCGGGTTCCTTCTCCGAATACTCCAAAGTAATTATTGAACACTTGAATCATGTCCGGATCAGCAAGATGATCTTCACAAGGCATAAATCTGATCTGTTGGCAATCTTCGTGAATCGTGCCCGTGCATCATGGCCTGGTCCAATGCGAGCCGACGTTTCTTACCCCACAACGACTCGTGTAACGAGGCGGTTTTATTGGCACGTCTCGTCGAGGCAGAGATCGTGTTCCTTTTATTACGGGATTTTTCATCAATATGGGCGTGCGCGACCCCACGACGGCCGTTGGTATAACTCCGTGTGTTTTTAGATAAGCCTCAAACGGTCACACCGAGGACTCTTGATATTCCCCCTCTTTATAAAGGGGTCGAGGCCTTCGCCTTTTTTCCACCTTCCTCGCGCCTTCTCGTACCTCAAGCTCTAACACCCGAAACTCAAGCTTCAACACCCCAGATCCTCCAATATGTCCGGATCCTCCCCTCAGGGCCGATGGGTGGCCTCCTCGATTTAGAAGGAAGACATTGCGAGGCTTAGGGAGGTCGGATACCTGACCGCCGATATTCAGCACAGGCTTCCTGCTCCAGGGCAAGTCATCCCCACACCGGAGCCTAATGAGTGTGTCATTTTTGTCCCACACTTCCTCTACGGCTTGGGCCTCACCCTCGACCCCTTTGTGAGGGGGCTCATGTTCTATTATGGGTTGGATTTTCATGATCTGGCTCCATATCTCGTCGTTCATCATCGTGTGCGAGGCTTTTCTCCATGTCACCCCACACTTCGGCTTATGGCTTAAGACCTTCAATGTGAAGCCGAAGATGATCGAGGGGCGACACGCGGAGTGAGGAGGCGCCGTAATAAGCAGGAACGCCGATGCCCCGTGGCCAGAGGGTTCTTTCCCGGAAGTATCCGATGTATGGCAATGGAGGTGGTTTTATGTCACGGCTCCCAAAGGCACGAAGTGGGTGGCCGCTCCCAAGTTCCGCTCGGGCCCCCCGTCACAGCTAGCATCTTGGACCGATGTAGGGCGGAATTGGGGGCCCGCTGGCGATGTACCAGTACTGCATAATCGCATCCGAGAGCTTCTTGAGAGGGACATTAACCTTGTCAGCATAATGCAAGTGATGCTAATCCGACGGATGTTACCGTGCCAACACCGGCCTCTCCGGATGTGGGAGTTCAATCCGGAGGGTCCGCGGACTGTCAAGCACTTCTTTGGCTTGAAGCTCGAAGAGATGTGCAAATTATTCTTTGGACAGAAAGTAGAGTGTCCGGACACCATCGAGGATGCGGGCCTAAGCTGCAATCGCCCAGATACCCAAGTAAGTAATCTTGACACCGGACACCTTGTTTTGAATCTGTCATAGTTGTTTATTATGAAAATCATCCGTGGCCAGGAATGGCTCAGCAAGGCGGAGAGAATCAGATGTCTCGCGCCACTTCCTGAAGGTTCGCCTGGTCCCACCGTGGCCAAGATGCTTGACCGGGTACTCAGCAAGATGCCCTCGGGGAAAGACAAGGGGAAGAATGAAGAAACCAAACCCCACACGCTACGCATCCGAACCGGGGGAATTGTTACCTCCCCTAAGGAGGATAGTCAGGAAAGGGAGGCTAAGGCCTCCTCCCCGCGCGGGAGGAAAAGGGCTGCCTCCAAAGACTTGGAGGCGAAGATGCCCAAACCAGGGAAGAAGACATCCCCAGGGGGCCATGTCCCGACAGGCACCCTCACCGCATCATGCCCTCCAACGGGCCAGCCCTCCACCGAGCCGTAAGTCAATTTGCAATCCGAAGGTACTGTGTTTATCCTAGATCAATAACGAGGATTCAAATTTTTGCAGTCCGGCCAGCAGCTCTTCTCAACAGGGTTCCTCTTCGGGGGACCTTCCTCCGGAGATGATGGAAAGTGAGACCCCACCCGCCTCTCCGACTCATGAAGCGGGCGACACCAAGGTGTCGTCACGAAGGAGTCCGGATCTGCTGAAGCCGGAAGCCAATACGTCAGCCGCCCTGGGTCCGGAGCGTTTGACTCACACGGGGGGCGACGGGAAGGGTCCGGCGCAGCTCAATGTCCGGCCGGACGTACTGACGGGCTTACTGGAGCGAGCTGCGCTCTCGGAGGAGCACCGCTTGTTAATGAGCGCGGTGCTCAAGAAGATTTCATCCGCTACAGGCGGTTTGAATGAAGCATTCACCAGCCTGCTCAGAGGCTTTGAGGTACGTAATGAAGAATACGCTATTTCTTTGGCTATGAAGCACGCGCTAGGTGTGCTCCATATAGATAGTAGCCCTGAGACTTTGGTTGCCTGCCCTAGGCGGCAAACGGGGGAACATAAACCAATGATTGTGCTGTAAATATGTGTGGGTACCTGTGGGTCCAGACGCCGGCCATTCCATTGAAGTTGCTGAACTAACGAGGCAAATTGGGTCGATTGATGCCGATATCACGCTGGTGAATGAGTGGCTGGACAAATCACAAGGTGTGTGTCATGCCTTCCCTTATATAGGAAAATATGAAGGTGGCATGATATTGATGTAACATGTTTGGACTGCAGATGGTGCTGCTGCCGTGGAGGCCGTGAGGGCGGAACTTGCTCAAGCCAAGGAACAAGCTCGGGTGAGCAATGCGGCTTCCCTAAAGGCGGCCGAGGAATTGAGAGCTGAACAGGCTGCTCATCGCCGAAGCGAGGAAAAGATATCCAAAATGGCTATCGAGTTAAAAAATGCCGCTGACCGGTATGAGCTCCTTAAGAAGGAGCATGAGAATAGTTCGGCCGACCTGAACAAGGCACTTAATGCCACTAAGGAAATACGGACCAAGCTCAGGGGTGCGCGGGAGGAGCTTCAACAATCCGATAAAATCGCGGCTGGGAGCTCCTATTTGCTGTGGACAAAGTTTTTCAATCCGAAGTACGCTCCCCTGGATGGACGCTGGAGTCCTGCGGACGCGTATGCGGATTTGGCGAAGAGTGCGGCCGACGCTACCGAGTTCTTCAAAGATCAAGGTGACGAGGAAGTGGAGAAGCTTTTCTGGTCGCAATTCAATGCTCCCACTCGCCCGCTGCCGTTAAGTGACAAGATGGCTGCTGTAGCGGAGCTTCACCGGCTGTCCGGGCTTGCAATGCGATCTGTGATAGACCATCTTTGGCCGAAGGGGCCTAAGCCAGACAGTTATTTTGTCCTGGTGCAACAATTCCTTGGGGCCGTGCCCCGGATCGATGCCATGAGAAGGTCAACGTGCATAGAAGGTGCTCGGATGGCTCTTGCCCGCGTTAAGGCCTATTGGACAGATATGGATGCCATCATTATAGCGTCCCAGGATCCGGTGGGGGGCCAATATCCGGCCGAGCACTACTTGGCACAGGTCACAGAGGGTGCCCGCCTGATAGAGGCGCAGTGCTCGAAGAATGTCTTGTTCGAGTGATGATCGAATTATTGTAAAAACAATGTTTATTTCGATTATGAGGCTATATTTATACTATTTGCCTGAGAATATGATTATGTCCCCTGTGCGGCCATTTATATATATATATATATATATATATATATATATATATATATATATATAGCACTATTCTAATCCCAGGATTAGAATAGTTATTTGGATCACGGCCAGCCCTATATAGGGTCCGATGGACTCGTTCCCGAACTCCAACCGGCGAAGAAAAAAAACCCACCACCGCCACGATCCTAACAGATCGACCCACCACTTCCCCAATCCTGATCCCCACCTTCCCCCGATCCCATCGCCACCGGATCCCAGTCCCGACGACCTCCGCCACCGGATCCCACTCCCGACGACCTCCGCCGCCGCCTGCAAAGGCACCGCCCCAACCACCTCCTTCGCCGCCCTCCACCACGACAACCTCCACCGCCACGCTCCACCCTGACCACCTCCTCCGCCGCCCTCCACCCCGACCACCTCCGCCGCGGCCCTACACCCCGACGACCTCTGCCACTCCGACGCGACTCCCCCCCTACGGCTCGACCTTCCCTCCCTTCCTACGCGACCTGTCACGCGCCGCCGCCTGCATGTCGTCATTGTTACGCGCCGCGGAGATCCCACCTACGATCTGTACCCTCCGCC
Organism: Triticum aestivum; assembly: GCF_018294505.1. Lineage (NCBI taxonomy): Eukaryota > Viridiplantae > Streptophyta > Magnoliopsida > Poales > Poaceae > Triticum > Triticum aestivum. Next base: position 216,161,177 of record NC_057810.1, on the reverse strand, counting down.
TCCCCGAGGATGCCGCCGATAGAGCTCAGGCACATCTCCTCCCGTCGCGTGCAGGCAGACATGAACCACCTCGAGTGCCACGCTGGCCATACCCACGGATCCACTCGCGGCGACCAACGCGAGGCCGTGGCGACTGTGGCAAATACAGTCCGGATTGCATCTTCTTCGTCCTAAACCAACAACAGCAACCCATTTTTGGTTCCTCATCAAGCATCAGCCGCTGTTCTTTAGAAGTTCAGAATTCTGATGGCGCGACGTCCAACTTCAGCGTGTAGCACAGCAGGATCGCGCCTCCCTGGTATCTCTCTCTGTCAACCTTTTTATCTCCAATCGCTATTGTGATGTGCTGGACTTGATACAATTTTGAGGAGCTTGCGACTGAATCACCTGTATATTTTTTCGTTCTTCAGAAGTTCAGAAGTCCAGGTTGTTCCCCCGAGCAAACGTGCACGCTCAACTCTGTAGTGTCTGACAAGTTACATGGGTAAATGGCCTAGGCAGAGATGGAGAAGGGGCGCAAGAAGCTGCACGCCAGGGATGCACTGAACTTCTTTAACCAGGTCATGGTAGTGCAGCTCCTGCTCATGTTCCCTCATCCTGCTCGGCCTGTTCCATACATGGATTGTTCTTGGTGGAATTGGTCAACACGAAGGAGCTAATACTACAAGCATTAGAACTAGTCCCTTCAACTTGTAGTTGTTCGTCAACTTGTAGTCGTTCTCTTTTGCAAAAAGTATTGATCTTTATTCTATTTACATGAGTAGCTTTCAGACTTTCAGTTGTGCTGGCTCAGATTTTTCTTTGCGAGGTGGATGAGAACAAAGGTGTGTGAGTTGTAGAAAAATGAGCCCCGAACATTGCATTTCTCTTTGTATATAATGTGGTCATTTTGTTAGTATTTGGAATATCATTCGACTGCACTGATTTTAAACATGAGGTGGAAAAAATTCCACTTGTCAATGTTGCCGCCGTCTGTTTCATTCCCATAACCACTACATCACTCATGTCGCATGCCTCCCGTTTTCCCCCTTCCATTTTGTTATTTGAAATCTCTGGTAGGTAGAGAAACCAGTGGAGCACACACCCTTAAAAAAACTTGTATAAATAAAAATAGTTTTGCGAGAAGCTCATTTTTTGTTGTGTTTAATTTTTCATTTCACTGATATAAAGAACTTTTGTTTAAGCGAGACAAAAAGAACTTATCTTTGGCTTTCCCGTGTAGGTAGTTCAGGTAAGAAAAAAGAATCCATTCTTGTGCATTTCTGAGAGAAAGTTTTCTTATGAAATTGGTGCATTTGTGTGAGAAAAGTTTACTTATGAAATGATAAAAAAGTGAAGTTCAGGTTTTAGAAGTATGTAAGCTCAAATACATAAGCTAGATAAGTGCAGAGGAAACAAGAGTTTCATAAAACAAATAAAAGAGACCATGTTGGAATTTTCCTCAAGAAATTTGGATAAATGTGGTGTGAACGAAGCAAAATAAAAAGCTAAAAGTTCAAATAAAAAGAAACAAAGCAATTCAATGTTTGTAAAAAAGGTTTCATCTCTCTTTTTTAAAAAACAAAGAAGTGCAAAAAATTAAAAACATGGTAGTTCCAAAAATTATTTAAAAAAGCATTTTCCATGTTTCCAAAAAGAAATTAGAGGTTTAATGTTTATTATAGAACCAAGAAAGTTAAATTAAAAAAAACCAAGAAGTTCAATTTAAAAAATAGAGTAGTTCAATGTATATGAAAAAGTCAGATTTTCCTCATTACTAAAAAAATAAACAAAGAAGTTCAATTTCAAAAAATGAAGTAGCTCGATATTTATTACAAAAACTTGATTTTTTCCATTACTAACGAATAAACTAAGAAGTTTGATTTGAAATAACGAAGAAGTTCAACATTTACTAAAGAACTCCATTTTTTGCCATTTCTAATAATACAGAAAGAGGTTCAATTTTTTTCACAAAATGGCGACAGAAGTTCGTAGTAAAAACAGCGAGAAGGTCAAGTACTAGAAGGAATGCATTTCAGGTGAGAATAAAAGTATAGAAAAATAAAAGCTTAAAAGGTTTGTTGAAAGAAGTTCAAGTGCTCTATCCGGAGAAGTTCAAAAATTCTTGCGAGAGAGGTTCACCTTGTATTTCCATGTTCGGTTTTTTCCATATAAAAATCGAATACAATTCTTTACTCAAAATATAAAAAAGTGAAGTTCAAATTTAAATAACAAAGAAGTTCGGTGTTTATTAAAACCTTGGATTTACCTGTTCAAAAAATAAAAAAACACAACATCATTTTTTGCACTTTTAAAAACAACTCATAAACAAAAAAATGGTTGCTAGAAGTTCAAGTGCTCGGCGAGGGAAAGTTCAAACAATTCTTCTGAGAGAGGTTCACCGTGTATTTAGATGTCCAAAATACATAAAAAATATGTTATTTTTTGTGTTTTAAAATAATTCTCTCAAACCAGAGAGAAGTTCAAAGTGATAACAACCGGAAGTTCACGTACTACATGTTGTGTATTTCATATATAAAAAATACAAAAAAAGTAAAATAGGGTGAAGTTCAAACAGAGATGCCCCAGAAGTTCAATTACTTCATGTAGTGCAAAAAACACCACGTAAAAAATCAGCACATCAAAAACAAAGTGAAGTTCGAACAGACCGTCCAAGAAGTTCAACTACTTCACGCGGAGCAAAAAACAACACGTTAAAAACTATGTGAAGTTCGAATAGACATGCACGAGAAGTTCAACAACTTCACGCAGTGTATTTCCATTTGCGATGAAGGCAGGAATCATGATCTCGTCATTTTCCAATTTACTTCAAAACAGTAGGAAATCATTTGTGTAAGTCCAAGTCCTTCGTCGGAGAAAGTTCAGAAAAATATTGTGAGAGAGATTTGTACAAAAGGAATATCATTTATGTGACATTGACGAATGTATGAGAAAATTACAAAACGAAAATACGTCACGGAAGTTCAACGTGAAAATAGCTAGAAGTTCAACTACTACACGGAATGAATTTCAAATGAAAAACTTTTAAAACTGTTGCGAGTATGAAAAAGTGATCAACACGGGAAAGTTGCGTGTCTACAACAGCTTTCCATCGGTATATCACTTCCTCAATTCCGGTGAGTGTTCCGGTGCATGGATGGAGAGCCACTGGCAAAAAAAGCACGTGAAAAACAGAGTGAAGTTCAAGGTTTCATACCGAGAAGTTCAGGTACTTCACGCGGTGCATTTTTCACGAATCTGTTTCGCGATAAAGGCAGAACGAATGATCTCACCATTTTCCAAATTGCTTGAAAACGGCAGGGAATCACAGAAAACCATCAACATGAATTTTTTCGCATTTTCCTTAGCTTTTCAACAGTATCTTATTTGCCCCATTCCGATAAAGTTTGTGGAAATTACAGCAAAAATACATTTTTAGCCATTTTGAAAACTGACATAAAACAATAAGGAATTGGGAAAATAATATATACCAAAAAGTTTCGCATTTCCTCAAGCTTTCCAACGCTATATCATTTGTTGCATTCAGACATAGGGTTAAAAAATTAGATCGAAGATACAAACTCGGTAAAACTTGTACCGTTTTCTAAATCACTTTTAAACCATTCAAAATTAGAAAAAAACTTTCTACATGAAAAAGTAGCGCATTTTCATAAGCTTTCCAACGCCATATCATGTGCCTCAATTGGTTTAGCCATTTAGAAATGACATTGAAAATACGAACTCGGCTGTTTGGTTTGTGAAATTTTACGATTTTCTAAATTACTCTTTAACCGTAGGGAATTAGAGGAAACTTTCAACATGTGGAAGGAGTGGTTTTGCAGCAGCTTTCCAAAGCCATATTACTTGCCTCATTCTGATAAACTGTTTAGAAATGCGATCAAAATTATGATTCACGTTTTTTGTGTGAAGAAAAAACGGTTTTCAAAACTGCTCTTAAACCACTTACATTTTGTGAAAAAATTAACTTGGGTCATGATACTCGTGTCCATAGCTTTCCAACGGTATATAGCAAGCCCTATTTGGGCAATGTTGCGGGAAGTTCAACCTACCATAGGGGGAAGTTTAGGTCGAACAACTCAGGCAGTAAAATCACAAAAAACGCGAGTTCTTCACGACCCGAGTGCAAAATCCGCCTATGAGCGAGATTCCTATCTACAACGAGTATTTAGTTGTTAAGAATCGTTTGAAGATTACACTTACATCACATGGAACATGACTAACGAGAAAAAACTCGCGGTAGAAGGCACGGTTGCGAAGATAGCCCGAAGGTCGGGTTCGTACAAGGAGAAGTTCAGGCGCGCGTACAAACAAAAATACGTCACAGAAGTTCAACGTGAAAACAACATGAAGTTCAACTACTACGCTGAATGAATTTGAGATGAAAAACTTTTAAAATCATTGCGAGTATGAAAACATGATCAACACGGGAAAGTTGCGTGTTTACAACAACTTTTCATCGGTATATCACTTGCTCAATTCCGGTGAGTGGATGGAGAGCTAGGAGTAGTCGATAGAGATATACGAGCAAAAAAAAGCACGTGAAAAACAGAGTGAAGTTCAAGTACACGTACCGAGAAGTTCAGGTTCTTCACGCGATGCATTTTCGAAGAATCAGTTTCGCGATAAAGGCAGAACGAATTATCTCGCCATTTTCGCAATTACTTCAGAACGGCTAGGAATCAGAGAAAACCGTCAACATGAAAAAGTTTCGCATTTTCCGTAGCTTTTCAGCGGTATATTATTTGCCCCATTTCGATAAAGTATGTAGAAATTATGCCAAAAATACGTTTTTAGCCATTTTCCAATTTGAGTTTAAACTGTAAGGAATTAGGAGAAACAATATATACGGAAAAGTTTCGCATTTGCTCAAGCTTTCGAACGCCGTATTATTTGTTTTAAACCGTTCCAAATTAGAAAAAACTTTTAACATGAAAAAGTAGCGCATTTTCACAAGCTTTCCAATGCCATATCATTTGCCTCAAATGGATTAGCCGTCTAGAAATTGCATCGAAAATACGAACTCGGCTGTTCGGTTTGCGAAATTTTACGATTTTCAAAATTACTCTTTATCCATAGAGAATTAGAGAAAACTTTCAACATGTCGAAGGAGCGGTTTTGTAGCAGCTTTCCAATGCTATATTACTTACCTCATTCCGATAAACGGTTTAGAAATGCGATCGAAAGTACGATTCACGTTTTTTGTATGAAGAAAAAACGGTTTTCAAAACTGCTCTTAAACTGCTTACATTTTGCCAAAAATTTAACTTGAATCATGATATTGGTGTGCATAGCTTTCCAACGGTATATTGCAAGCCCCATTTGGACACTTTTTAGATGAAGTTCAACCCAGTACAGAGGGAAGTTCAGGCGCGTTACTCGGGCAGTTCAGGTTGTGATCAGAATATTATTCTGATCCCGTGATCAGAATAGTGTTTATGTATATAATCCGAAAGTTAGCAGTCGTTGGCTTCAGCCCCCACACATACAATGCGGGGGTGTTCGCAAAGAAATGTGCTTAATCACACTTGATCCAACGTCTTGGTCCATTAAGGAGGTGATCGCACATCGAACTAGGCAACCGGACTATATAGCTGTAACACTTTCGCTTAGCCATGGGAGTCTAACATTGGGGCTACTATGTAGCCCCTGGTACTTTCGCGTGCATCCGAATACGGGCGCACATGTACATGACCAGGAAATGGCCCTTCATTAATGCGGAGGAATCCTAAAGATTCCGGTGAGTCCTCGAGTGGTTGAACAGTCTCTCGCTGCATCCTGACAGTCAGTTTTCGGCTTTCTCTACTTAGTTGCTCGTCCGTAATAACCAAGGCACAATCGTAGTAGTTCTCCTTTGGCCACCTTAGCCGATAATAACAGAACATAAGGCGGCAAACCCAGGAGCCGGCCAAACCCAACATTTGACCAAAGACATGATTCGGAGCTGATGCATATAAGGCCTAACTCGTGACGCCGAACACTCCCGAAGGTATTCAGACTTTATAATAGATGATAGGCTCAAGAATGCCTATTCATTACAAACCCTGTGTTTCCAGGTACGCGCGTTAATCTGTCGTGGCAAAATGCCAAAAATGGCAGTATCCTATGTGGGTATGGAACCCATGGGATGGTTAAACAACAAGAGGCAATAGAAAAGGTTTACACAGGGGCTTAATCTAAAAAGAAACCTATTGAACGGGGCCCTGCTGGACGTCTGCACTTTTGTCTCCATTGTGCCGTATCCTGGAAGGGTATCGCGTGAACGTTGTATGTGGAAAAAGAAAACTCATAGGAGGTTACAACGTTAGTACACGATGGATAATAAAAGTGTAAGCTGTTGGCCTGCCAATAAGGTTGAGCCAAGTGTGGGGCTTTATTAGGTAGTTATAGCCCCTAGTATCCGCTATAGGATTACATATACGGTGCCCTGGTTCGATCTGGGCTACCGGACTCGTCTAACCGTGTCCTCGACCGGTCATATTTTTTTTTGAGGTTGGAGGTCGCTTATAGTCCGGGTGCGAGGGTCGTCGCATGTTCCTCTGCGCGTGACGAGCGCTCTGTTATTCCGCTGATGGTGATGACGCCACATGGACCGGGCATCTTAAGTGTAAGGTAGCCATAGTGCAGCAATGCGTTGAAGCGGGTGAAGGCCGTTCTTCCGAGCACTGCGTGATAGTCGCTTTGGAAGGGTGGGATGATGAAGAGTAGTTCTTCGCTTCTGGAGTTGCCTGGAGAGCCGAATGTTACCTCCAGTATGACGGAGCCCCTGCTGTAGGCCTCGACGCCTGGTATCGCCCCTTCAAAGGTGGTGTTGCTTTGGCTGATTCTGGATGGGTTTATCCCCATCCTGCGGACAATGTCCTCATATATTAGATTGAGACTACTGCCGCCGTCCATGAGGACCCGGGTGAGATGGTATCCGTCGATCATTGGGTCAAGCACCAAGGCCTCTGATCCGCCGCGCCGAATACTAGTCCGGCCATCCCAGTGATCGAAAGTGATCGGATAAGACATCCAGTAGTTAAGTGAGGGTATGGTGGGCTCTATATCATGCGCGTGTCTATGCGCACGCTCGTGCCTTCTCATGGATGTACGAGTTGCGTGAATCATGTTCACTGTTTTAACCTCCGGCGGGAATTTTTTCTGTCCCCCGGTGTTCGGCTGGCGAGGTTCATCCTCGTCTTCACTTGATGCTTCCCTTCCCTTGTGTTTGGCGTTCAATTTGCCGGCCTGCTTGAAGACCCAGCACTCTTTGTGCGTGTGGTTTGCAGGCTTGTCAGGGGTGCCATGGATTTGGCACAGTCTGTCTAGGACTCTATTCAGACCGGACGGTCCCTCTTTACTGCCTATAGATGGCTTATTTTGCTGATTAGGCCGAGAGTCCCTGAATCCGGCATTAACCATTGTGTTATCCGGGCTCTCTTCCTTGTTGTGGCGCTTATTTTTATTACGCTGCGGCTTCCCGTTGCCATCCCTTATTTCGGATGTGCTGGGATTGCTGGTGCCTTTACGGGCTAGCTAGCTATCTTCTCCCGCGCAAAAGCGGGTCATAAGGCTTGTTAGGGCTGCCATTGTCCTTGGCTTTTCTTGGCCGAGGTGTCTAGCGAGCCACTCGTCACGGATGCTGTGTTTGAATGTCGCTAAGGCTTTAGCATCCGGACAATCAAAAATTTGATTCTTCTTAGTGAGGAATATGTACCAGAGCTTGCGGGCGGACTCTCCGGGCTGTTGGACTATGTGACTTAAATCGTCAGCATCCGGAGGCCGGACATAAGTCCCTTGAAAATTGGCCCTGAAAGCGTCTTCGAGTTTCTCCCAACTCCTAATTGAATTTTCGGGGAGGCTTTTCATCCAGTGTCTAGCTGGTCCCTTTAGTTTGAGGGGAAGGTATTTGATGGCGTGGAGGTCATCCCCACGAGCCATATGTATGTGTAGGATAAAGTCCTCTATCCAGACCCCTGGGTCTGTCGTTCCGTCGTATGCCTCTATGTTCACAGGTTTAAAGCCCTGTGGAAATTCATGGTCCAGTACTTCATCAGTAAAGCATAGGGGGTGAGCAGCCCCTCTGTATCTAGACGTACTGTGGCATGCTGTCGGCTGTTGTTGTGTTCGGTGTTTATTCCGAACTGGTATTTGGTTGGTGTAATCGTTGTGGTGACCATAGTCCCCCGCCGGGGTGTGTCCTTTAGATCCGTAGATGGACCTAGCTGCGCCAGCTTTCTTATCCAGGTGCTCACGTAGGTCGTGTGCGGCGTCTGTAGCTGCTTTGTTGCGGTTATGGAGTGGTACATTTGGTCTCCTGGTCGTGTTACTCTTTAGTGGAACGGCCTTGTTGTCGAATTTTGGCAGTAGCTTACGTTTTGGGTAGCTCTTTGTATGGCGATCGTCGCCATATCTTTCTTCAGTGTCAAGCACTTTGTTCCATCTGCGATTGAGCGTTTCCTGTGCGGCTTTAAGCCGATGCTTTTGCTTCTTCAGACTTCTTGCTGTGGCCATGAGCTTTTTGTGGAGGTTATCTCGTTCCACGCATTCTTCCGGAACGATGAATGCGTCATCATCCGGACTGTGTTCTTGTCCTGGGCCGGTTTGATGAACTCGTCCCTCTGGATCATTGTCTTCGGGCGTCTGCTCCGAACTGTGTTCGGCGTGACCTGGTTCGTCCTGCTCCATCGCTGGTTCCGTATGGTCATTGTTGCCTTCGGGGTTGACCGGAGTATCGATCCTTCTGGCGCTCTTGCTGGTATTTTTACTGTTGCTGGACTTTGAACGGCGTCTGCGTCGTTTCTTTGGCTTTTGCCCGGGGGTTTTATCTTCCGGGTCGTCACCGTCGTCCTCCTTGGACGTATCTACCATGTATATGTCGTGTGACGAGGCGGAAGTCCAGCGCCCCGTAGGTTCTGCATCTTCTCCTGCATCATCGTCCATACCGTCGATGGCTTTGGAGTCGAAGTCAAGCGCGTCGGTTAAATCATCAACCGTGGCTATAAAGTGGGTGGTGGGTGGGCAACGAATCCTGTCATCGCCTGCTTCCCACTCGAGCCGGACATAGTTCGGCCTAAAGCCTCCTGACAAAGAGAGAGACTTTAATGAGTTCAGCATGTCGCAAAAGGGCGAGTGCTGAAAGATATCAGCAGTGGTGAACTCCATTACCGGAGCCCAACTAGGTTCGGCGGGCTCAGGAACGCGCGGACTGGATCCAAGCACCCGATATGAATCAGGGGATCCGAAGTCACAGGCATCCTCAGAAGAGAGGCCTGTTTTCGGCTCTACTGCCGATGAGGGTACGGCCTGCGGGGCGGGGTCCATCCCTCCGTCCCTAGGTAACGCAGCCTGCTCCGGATTTGAGTCTGGGGCTACTGCAGGGGTGATATCCCGAGTGTTGTCCGACAGCAGGTCTAGGCCATGCTCACCGTGACTGTCCGGTGTTACTGGCGCGGGCCCGAATCCGTCGGAGATCAAGTCTCTCCGGATATCCGCCGTGTAGTTCAGGTTTCCGAACCTGATTTGGTGGCCAGGGGCGTAGCTGTTGATCTGCTCCATATGGCCAAGCGAATTGGCCCGCAGCGCAAAGCTGCCGAACACGAAAATCTATCCGGGAAGGAAAGTCTCACCCTGCTTCGTGTCATTGACGATGATTGAATGAGCCATCGAGCCTTGCGGCGATGTCACAGATGAACTCTCAATGAAAGCACCAATGTTGGTGTCAAAACCGACGGATCTCGGGTAGGGGGTCCCGATCTGTGTGTCAAGGCTGATGGTAACAGGAAGCGATGGACACAGATGTTTACCCAGGTTCGGGCCCTCTCGATGGAGGTAAAACCCTACTTCCTGCTTGATTAATATTGATGATATGGGTAGTACAAGAGTAGATCTACCACGAGATCATAGAGGCTAAACCCTAGAAGCTAGCCTATGATGGTATGATTGTAATTGTGATCGGTCTTCTAAGGACCAACCTCTCCGGTTTATATAGACACCGGAGAGGGCTAGGGCTTACATGGAGTCGGTTACAAGGAAGGAAACACAATATCCGGATCGCCAAGCTTGACTTCCACGCAAAGGAGAGTCCCATCCGGACACGGGCCGAAGTCTTGAGTCTTGAATCTTCACGCTTCAATAGTCCGGACGTTGCACACAGTCCGGCTGTCTGGATACCCCCTAATCCAGGACTCCCTCAAGACCCACCTAGTCGAAGCGTACGTAGCATTGTCATTCTGATCGTGAACATGTACGTACATACTGGTGGATGTAGAGGCACGCACGTAGAGGCGCGCACATAGCATGTAAACGTACGTACAACGCCCAGTGTGCAAGAAGGAAAATACGGCCACATACATGTACATATGGGCGGGGTCTCGAACGCCTACTCGCGCATACGTACGGCCAGGGCTCGTGTACATGGCTGGGTCAGAACGGAGAAACAATGTCGTCGTCGTGTTCATGGGGAGCCAACCGGCTGGGTCAGAACAGAATGCATCGTCGTGTTCATCGGGAGGGCTTGGACGGAACATGCGATGGAAATGTGGCCTGGCGTATCGCAGAACGGAGGAAACGGCCTTGTGTTCGGCCGGCCACATTTGAAACGGGATCTTGTTCATCGGGAGGGGTCTGGCGTACCACAAAACGGAGGAAACAGACCTCCTACGGTCGAAATGGGAGTCCTGTTGATCAGGAGGGGTGCGGCGTACCGCAAAACAGACGAAACGGACTTGTGTTGGAGCGCTACGGTCGAAATGGGGGTCCTGTTCATCGGGAGGGGTGTGGAGTACCACAAAACGGGACTCCACGGGATACTCTTCATCTCCACCGTCAACCTCCTCCAGCCTCCACGGGCTACTGTTCATCCACCGTCGACCTCCTCCAGCCTCCACCTGCAACTGTTCATCCACGGGCTCCTGTTCATCCAGCCTCCACCGCGCGCTACTCCCCGGCTACGGTTCAACCACCCCTGTCCATGGGCTCCTGTTCATCCACCCCTTTACGGGATACTGTCCGTCCAGCCCTCAACCGTCTACTGTTCATCCAGCCCTCCACGGGGTCGTCCTGTTCATCCAGCCCTCCATGGGGTCCTGTTCATCCAGCCCCAACCGGCTCGATCGATCGGGGTCCTGTTCATCCAGAGGCAACCCCACAGGGTCCTGTTCATCCACCCCCACCACTCACTATTCATCCAAACCCCCCCCGCAACGCTCACTGTTCATCTAGAGGCAGCATCGATTAGCTTCAGTTAGCAACAGTAACGAAGGAATCACTCGATCGGGTTCAGTTAACAGCCATCGATCGATCGCTCGGGTTCAGTAACGCGTAGCCTGCAGTGCAATCGCTCGGGTTTAGTTAGAGCCTAACGCCTCGCTCGGGATCAGTTAGAACCAACGCCTCGCACACACGCGCGTACATGTACAAGTGAAACGCGCATCGCTCGGCCCCCGACCACCCACCGTAACCGGGAACTCCCTGAAATTTTCCTCGCCCTCGCTTCTACCACGGTTTTTTCCGTCATGGACGGCCCAAAGAATTTCATGGAGCTGCGTGTCCGGCCCACCCAGGACAAAAGCCCATTTTCTGTCATGATTTTTTTTCATAGAAGTAGGAGCCCACCACATCTATGATGATACCGGGTTTTGTCACAATTATCGTCAGAGAAGTGTCATAAGTATGACAAAAATTTTTTTCGTTCGGCCCAAAATGTCACGGATGTGTCTTTTTATTGTAGTGTGATGAACCACAGTTGTACTAAAGACTGTAAAGAGAGAGGCGAGACATTTTGGTTGCTGGAGAAGCTGAAGCATAATGCCCATATTGTGCTCTCCTCCATGCGTAATGCGTGCATGGCTCCAGGCCAACCCCTTGTGATGGCTTCCCGTCCATCCTTCATTATCTTCATTACGACTTCTTGATGCTCATTGTAGTCTGGATGAAATACTTTAACCTTCATTGCATGTCCATCAATCATGTACTTTGCGAGGTAATCTTGAGTGAACTGTTTCGTGAACCACTGCGAATAAAAAAGATTCAGACATTGTTGTCTAACAACTCATTATAGGCTGTAAAAAGAGAAGGCTGCATAGTTTGTAGTTACCATCCCACAACTCACTGTTGTGTTGGATAGAGCATAAACAAATAATTTTCTTGCCACCATTCGTATCTTTTTGCTAATAATCCTTATCAGTTTCCTCACTTGATGCTTGTTCATGAATATCTCATTGCCCCATACGCAAAAAGGGTCGATGCGTGGATCCTTGCCAAGGGCATATGTACCTACAAGCAACAAGTCAATATTAGAAGCTAACAAGTGTCTAGGCTTGGATCTATATGCACTACATTATGGAACGACAGGGGAGTACAAGCCGAGGGATGAAGCTAACCTTAGCGGGAAATGGTGACCACTCCCGTTGTTCTCCTGCATAAGTAGTGGAAAGGCATGACAAGTACAGCAACCTTAACATCAAACAAATATAGCAAAGGTAAACAATATCATCTCCAAATGATAGGTTGAATGTGTTGGTTTCGGCATGCTGTTAAAGCATATATAAAATGGAAGGCAATGTTACCGACAGCAGGCTTAACAGCCATCAAATATTGCAATTCAAACTGGTATTGTTGAAAATGAATAGAACATAGATAATGCTTAAACATCACTGGATAAATGTGTAAAACTGAAAAAGGGCATGTGTTCAAATAGTATTGATGCAGTCGAGCGACACAGTTCCAACTTGCACATAATGAACAACACATTGTGATGAGTGAAATAAACAAGGCATAAATGATCAGTATAACAACCAAATATAGCCATTGAAAACTGGACAGAGTCTCACTAGAACCAACCTAACAAGCAAATAAAGATAAATAGGGCATATGCTTGAAAACTGGACAAATGATCACTGCAACCAACCTAACAAGCAAATACAGATAAACAAGGCATCTGCTTGAAAACTGGACAAATGCTAAAAAAAGCAACCTAACAACCAAATACAGTTAAACAAGGCATCTGCTTGATAACTGGACAAATGCTCACTGCAACCAAACTAAGACAAAAAATATATAAACAAGGCATCAGCTCGATAACTGGAAAAATGCTCACTGCAACCAACCTAACAACAAAACACAGATAAACAAGGCATGTACTCACTATAAACAACCAAATATAGCCATTCGTGAAACTGAAGTGGACAATTCATACTTAAACATCACATAGCCCTATTGATTTGCATAACTGAAATAATTAAACACGGCACAGTTATAGCACCGCACGACAAATGCTACTACAACAAAGGGTACGGGTTGGCAAGCTAGAAAAGGTAAGATTTGCTAATAGGATGTTGCCTCACATTTCATGGACGGGATCCTTCCAGTTGGAAGAGCATAGACCCATGGTGGAATAACCTTTGTGGGTGCCCTCGTTGTGGTCGTGGTGGTGGTCGATGAGACCTGACTTGGCAATTGAGGATTCCAAGCTGCCGCCGTAGAAGGTGTCCTTCAGAAATGGCAAAATGGGCTCAATTTGTATAAGTATTGCAAATCCTTGACAACTTGGTGGAGGAGATCAGCGGCAGGGCCGTCGAAGAGATCGACGATGGTTGAACCAGAGGGGTTGGGGATGGACCACATAACCTGTGACATGGCCCGCGTGAAGCCGGTGCTGTCGACAAGCTTGATGTCATAGCCAGCTTTCCCAAGATACAGTAATACACAAGCCCACTGACATGAAGCCTTCGACATGGCAACATAGTCAACATCTTCGCCGGCTTCCGCGGTGACGTGTTGCTCTGGGATCGAGAGGTCTGGGCGAACAGCGGCCACCTCGCCAACATCCGCCGGAGAGGCCATGATAAACCACTTCTTGGCCGAACGCTCGTCGGGCTCCCCGGGATACGTGGTCGAGCTTAGGCTGTGACATTCTGGAGCAGGGGATGTGGATCTGGCGGGGAAGAACACCCCAGGCCTCATCTAAAAACTCAGGGGAGTGGGGCGATGGTATGGGAATCGCTGCGTAACCTGAACTAGGAGGAACGGGCAGACCAGAATGTGTTGGCGGCGAAGCCGGCGGCGACCGCGAGCTAGGGTTCAAGGGGGGAGGGGGCGGGTGGGGGGACTGTGGTGGGTGGGGGGGGATTGTGGTGTTTGAGGATACGCCGCGGCTACTGAAACTTTTAGTAATGGTGGGTGGAGATGGTGGTGGACGAGGGAGGGCGACGGTTCAAATGCCTCGGCTACTACAATTTTACTATAAGGTCGGTGCTGGAGGAGTGTAGGCAACGGCGAAGTACGACGGCTACTAAAATTTGGGTGAATGAATTGATGCGGGGCGGGAGTGCCCAAGATCGTGCACGGTCCAATAAGAATATGCGTGTATGATAATAATGAAAAGTGGCGGAACCATCGATTTTTGGAATGATCAAGGCGGGTAGTTTGTTTTTATATTTCTAGCTAGCTGGTCTATCGCACACGGTTCGTCCTAATTTCTAAATAAACTCACCCACCTTTAGCTTGCAAAGTTGTGGTGATTTTACAGTGTACTTGCTGATACGTCTCCAACGTATCTATAATTTATGAAGCATTCATGCTATTTTATTATCTGTTTTGAATGTTTATGGCCTTTATTATACACTTTTTTATTACTTTTGGGACTAACCTACTAACCGGAGGCCCAGCCCATATTGCTGTTGTCTTGCCTATTTCAGTATTTCGAAGAAAAGGAATATCAAACGGAGTCCAAACAGAATGAAACCTTCGGAAGCGTGATTTTTGGAACGAACATGATCCGGGAGACTTGGAGTACAAGCCAGGGAAGCTTCGAGGAGCCCAGGAGATAGGAGGGTGCGCCCACCCCCTGGGTGCGCCCCCTGTCTCGTGAGCCCCTCGTGGCTCCCACGACTGACTTCTTTCACCTATATATTCCCATATACCCTAAAACCATCGAAGACGAAGATAGATCAGGAGTTTCGCTGCCGCAAGCCTCTGTAGCCACCAAAAACCTCTCGGGAGCCCGTTCCGGCACCCTGCCGGAGTGGGGATCCCTCACCGGTGGCCATCTTCATCATCCCGGCGCTCTCCATGACGAGGAGGGAGTAGTTCACCCTCGGGGCTGAGGGTATGTACCAGTAGCTATGTGTTTGATCTCTCTCTCTCGTGTTCTCTCTGTGGCACGATCTTGATGTATCGCGAGCTTTGCTATTATAGTTGGATCTTATGATGTTTCTTCCCCCTCTACTCTCTTGTGATGAATTGAGTTTTCCCTTTGAAGTTGTCTTGTCGGATTGAGTCTTTAAGGATTTGAGAACACTTGATGTATGTCTTGCCGTGCTTATCTGTGGTGACAATGGGATATCACGTGATTCACTTGATGTATGTATTGGTGATCAACTTGCGGGTTCCGCCCATGAACCTATGCATATGGGTTGGCACACGTTTTCGTCTTGAGTCTCCGGTAGAAACTTTGGGGCACTCTTTCAAGTACTTTGTGTTGGTTGAATAGATGAATCTGAGATTGTGTGATGCATATTGTATAATCATGCCCACAGATACTTGAGGTGACAATGGAGTATCTAGGTGACATTAGGGTTTTGGTTGATTTGTGTCTTAAGGTGTTATTCTAGTATGAACTCTATGATAGATCGAACGGAAAGAATAGCTTCGTGTTATTTTACTACGGATTCTTGAATAGATAGAACAGAAAGGATAACTTTGAGGTGGTTTCATACCCTACCATAATCTCTTTGTTTGTTCTCCACTATTAGTGGCTTTGGAGTGACTCTTTGTTGCATGTTGAGGGATAGTTATATGATCCAACTATGTTATTATTGTTGAGAGAACTTGCACTAGTGAAAGTATGAACCATGTGCCTTGTTTCCTACCATTGCAATACCGTTTACGCTCACTTTTATCATCAGTTACCTTGTTGTTTTTATATTTTCATATAACAAAAACCTATATCTACCATCCATATTGCACTTGTATCATCATCTCTTCGCCGAACTAGTGCACCTATACAATTCACCATTTTATTGGGTGTGTTGGGGACAAAAGAGACTCTTTGTTATTTGGTTGCAGGGTTGCTTGAGAGAGACCATCTTCATCCTACACCTCCCACGGATTGATAAACCTTAGGTCATCCAGTTGAGGGAAATTTGCTACTGTCCTACAAACCTCTGCACTTGGAGGGCCAACAACGTCTCCAAGGAGAAGGTTGCGTAGTACACATCACTTGCATCGCACACGGTTAAGCCAGTACCTACACCATTTTTCTCGCGCTTGCGCAGTCGTGATAATTTTATAGCGCACTTGCATCGCACACGGTTAAGCCAGTACCTGCACCATTTTGCTCATGCTTACGTAGTCGTGGTGATTTTACAGCGCACTTGTATCGCACACGGTTAAGCCAGTACCTGCACCATTTTGCTAGCGCTTGCGCAGTCGTGGTGACTTTACATCGCACTTGCACGGCACACGGTTAAGCCAGTACCTGCACCATTTTGCTCGCGCTTGCACAATCGTGGTGATTTTACAGCGCACTTGCATCGCACACGGTTAAGCCAGTACCTACACCATTTTGCTCGCGCTTGCACAGTCATGGTGATTTTACAGCGCACTTGCATCACACACGGTTAAGCCAGTACATGCACCATTTTGCTAGCGCTTGCGCAGTCGTGGTGATTTTACAGTGCACTTGCATTGCACATGGTTAAGCCAGTACCTGCACCATTTTGCTTGCGCTTGTGCAGTCGTGGTGATTTTACAGCGCACTTGCATCGCACACGGTTAAGCCAGTACCTGCATCATTTTGCTCGCGCTTGCGCAGCCAGGGTGATTTTACAACGCACTTGCATCACACAAGGTTAAGCCAGTACCTACACCATTTTGCTCGTGCTTGCCCAGCCGTGGTAATTTTACAGCGCACTTGCATCTCACACAGTTAAGCCAGTACCTGCACCATTTTGCTAGCGCTTGCGTAGTCATGGTGATTTTACAGCGCACTTGCATCGCACACGGTTAAGCCAGTACCCACACCATTTTGCTAGCGCTTGCGCAGTCGTGGTGTGTCGCCGCCTAGCCTTCAATGAGCACTGACACTGGTAGCAGGAAAGCGATGGGAGAAGAGGCAGGAAACTGATGAGAGGAGTGGCGGGAAGTGATAGCCTATTTAGAAAACATACAAGAGAAGGAAGCGTGAGCTAGACGATGCATGCGCATAGTGCCTACCCATGTATTGGATGTGCTGTCCAAAGGGCTGAGGGTTGCCGTTTGATCCGGGAGCATCCAACGGTGCAGACGTACGCATGGCGCATACATGTCGTGGTAAAATTATTGTCCAATTTGGGCCAAGCTTTATTACGAACCTCTTACAAATCGAAGCTTCTCTCAACAACAAGCCTTGTGGTTCTGATAGGGAAACGTGTTCCCTTGTTGTGGAAACATAATCACGGCCTCTTTTCGCCTTGTATTTTCTTCTGCGGGCAACATGGAACAACATGATATCAGTGCTGAAATTTAAACTTATTCAGGGTTTGTTTAGCCTTTTTATACACTAATTGAGTTTCATAGGCATTTAGTGTCTAGAAATCAAATTTGAACCTCAAATACATGCTCCAGTTCACAAAATGGCTAGAAAAATATACATGCATGTGTCCTTGGGTGCATGTTTAGGTCCCATGCATGCTAGGAATGGGAACGAATTACAACCGTACCAGCGTCCTGGCTTGTCCTCAAACATTTGGAATCTCGGTTTTTAAATCCCCGTAAATCCAAAACTCACCAAAAAGTCATGAAAGTAGGCATGGTGTCACGTCATGGCACATATATGTCGTGGTAAAAACATTGTCCAATTTGGGCCAAGCCTTATTACGAACCTCTTACAAATCGGAGCTTCTCTCAACAACAAGCCTCGTGGTTCCGATAGGGAAACATGTTCCCCTTGTTGTCGAAATGTAATCACGGCCTCTTTTCGCCTTGTATTTTCTTCTACGGGCAATATGGAACGACAGGATATCCGTGCTAAAATTTAAACTTATTCAGGGTTTGTTTGGCCTTTGTATACACTAATTGAGTTTCATAGGCATTTAATGTCCATAATTCAAATCTGAACCTCAAATACATGCTCCAGTTGTCACGCCCAAGATGCGACCCTATCCTAAAGGAACTCGAAGGTCCCACCAAGGATAGAAGCGCATCTTGAAGACGCTGTTGCAAGGTGGATATCATTACATCAACATTACATAATAGATGGGGATACATACAAAAGGCATACAATGCCACACGAATACAACAACATCTTACATAAGAGCACCATCCGACTACGGATGAAACACAAACAGAAACTCAAACGACATCCACCCTGCTAGCCCAGGCTGCCGACCTGGAACCTATCCCCTGATCGAAGAAGAAGCAGAAGAAGAACTCCAAAACGAGCAAACATCGCTCTCGCGTCATGATCATCGCATAACTTGTACCTGCAACTGTTGTTGTAGTAATCTGTGAGCCACGAGGACTCAGCAATCCCATTACCATGGGTATCAAGACTAGCAAAGCTTAAAGGGAAAGGAAGGGTTAAAGGGGTGAGGTTGCAGCAGCGACTAAGCAAGTATGGTGGCTAACATACGCAAATGAGAGCGAGAAGAGAAACAAAGGAACGGCCGTCAACTAGTAAAGATCAAGAGGTGATCCTGAACTCCTACTGATGTCAAACATAACACAGAAACCGTGTTCACTTCCCGGACTCTACCGAGAAGAGACCATCACGGCTACACACGCGGTTGATGCGTTTTAATTCGGATCAGGTGTCAAGTTATCTACAACCGGACATTAACAAATTCCCATCTGCCACATAACCGCGGGCACGGCTCTCGAAAGTTTATACCCTGCAGGGGTGTCCCAACTTAGCCCATGATAAGCTCTCGTGATCAACGAAGGATATTCCTTCTCCCAGGAAGACCTGATCAGTCTCGGAATCCCGGTTTACAAGACATTTCGACAATGGTAAAACAAGACCAGCAAAGCCGCCCGATTCGCCGACAATCCCGATAGGAGCTGCACATATCTCGTTCTCAGGGCAACACCGGATAGGTCAGCCTACGAGTAAAACCAGACCTCGAGTTGCCCCAAGGTGTCCCCGCAGTCTGCCCAGTTCGAACCGACACTTAGACAAGCACTGGCCCGGTGGGGCTAAAATAAAGATGACCCTCGGGTTGGCCGACCCAAGGGAAGGGTATAGGTGGTGGTGAGGCAAATGGTAAAACCAAGGTTGGGCCTTGCTGGGCAAGTTTTATTCAAAGCGAACTGTCAGGGGGGTCCCATAAATCACCCGACCAAGTAAGGAACGCAAAATCCGGGAACATAACACCGGTATGACGGAAACTAGGGCGGCAAGAGTGGAACAAAACACCAGGCATAAGGCCGAGCCTTCCACCCTTTACCAAATATATAGATGCATTAATAATATAAGAGATATTGTGATATCCCAACATAACCCTATCCACCATGGAGCAATCTTCAACTTCACCTGCAACTAGCAACGCTATAAGAGGGGCTGAGCAAAGCGGTAACATAGCCAAGCAACGGTTTGCTAGGAAGGGTGTCAAAGGTTAGAGGTTCATGGCAATTTGGGAGGCTTGAAGAGCAAATGATAGGTAACCCAGCATAGCGATAGAATGAAGCAACTAGCATAGCAATGATAGTAGTGAGATCCAGGGTAGCGGTCATCTTGCCTGAAATCCCGCAAGGAAGAAGACCAAATCCATGAAGTAGACGAACCAACGTAGTCGAACGGATCCTCACAATCGCAACGTAACCGGGAACTATCAAGAAGAAGCAACACCAGAAAGAAGTAAACAACATGGTAAACAACCATCAGACAAACATGTCATGATGCACAATCAAGTATGATGCATGTCCGGTTTAATGAGGCTGGCATGGGAAAGTGCAACAAACAACACTTCAAATTAAGTGGAGCTCAATATGCAACGAGTTGCATATTGACGAAACACCACATTCAAGTATATAGTTCACTCTTGTTTATGCTACTCATCAATATTAAATGTTGTTAAACATGGCAAGAGGTGAAGCATAAGAAAACTACCTAACTAGGCAAGTTTAAATGAGGCCGGAAATAACAAGCAACAATTCCGAAAAATCCCCATATGCAAATTATGAATTTGGTACTGTTCTGCCCTAAAACATATTTTAAAGTTGTTAAACAGGAAAATAAAGTGAACCAAGTTAAACTAGGCATTTTTCTACCCCATTTACATATAAAGTTTATTAAAATCGGAGCTACGGTTATTTAGATATGAAATAAAGCATTTTAACATGGCATTGAGCAAATCAAATGCTAACAGCAGTTTAAACATTTCAAACATGGATGAAAGTGGCTGATTATGAAACTAGATGAAAAACTAGACATTTTTCATATTTAAATTATTTACACAAGATGCATGGTTTGTGAGTAATTAAATGCATGGTTTGTGAGTAATTAAATACACAGCAGGCCAAAACAAGCTGGCCCAACAGGAGGAAAAAAAAGGGGGCGCTGGTGGGTGGCCTCACCATGGGCTTCGGCCCGGTCGGTGGAGGGTTGAGGCGTGGCGCTGGGCCTGTGAGGCAAAGCGAGCGAGCGCCTCTCGCTCGTTCTGGTCAACGGAGTGAGCAGAAGAGGACGTGGCAGGGCGCATGGGACCTGGCGAGTCGGAGCCTCTCCAGCAAGGCGAGGACGGGGCGGTGGCTGGCGCGGCTCACGGCAAAGGCGAAGCAGAGGAGGGCTCGCGCGGGAGGCGAAACAGGGGAGATCCAGCGAGGGACGCAACACAGGCGATGGCGCTCAATCCCGAGTCACTACTCGAAGTGGGGGAAACAGAGGCCGGCACCGAGGTTCGGCGGTGACTGTGACGGCTTGGATGGCACGAGGCTGAAGATGGCGGGGCACGACGCGGGTGGCCTGCTGGTGGATCTCCAGCGACGAGCTGCAAGGTCATGGCGGGGAAATTCAGAGAAAGACAGAGAGGGAGGAAAAGAGATAGAAGAAGGACAGGGAGAAGAGGGCACGCGGGGCGGGGCTCATCTGCGGCGTTCGGAGCTGCTGGAGGACGAGGTTGGAGCGGGAGGCAGACGTAGCAAGGCTACGGTGGAGTAGTGGATCGACCAGGAGGAGCTGCGGCTTGCTGTGGATGAGCTCCGTCTCGAGGGGCTCCTGCTCGGGCACGAGCGTGGAGACGCGGGGCTGCAGCCAGAGGAGGTCGTCAGCTGCGACGGTGCAAGGGGACGAGGCCGAGCGCTCCTGCTCGGGACCTCGAGCAGCTTCAGGGAGCAGGGCAGGGGAGGCGGTGGATTGGATTGGGTGGAGATGGATCGATGGGATGGATGGGACGGCGAGGTCGGGCGCTGCTCTGTTGGTGGAAGGCTGAAAGCGAGGTGGATGCGAGCTGTGGTTTGTCGGCGGCGCAAAACAAGGGGCTTGGTCCGAGAGAATTTGGATCGGGAGGAGATCCCGAGGTGGGAGGGGGAGTGTGGCGGCGGCGATTGGATAGGGGAGGAATGCATGGGATAGCCTAGGGTTAGACTGATATATATATATATATATATATAGTAAGGGGTTTTGGTTTAGGGGTATTAGGTCCCTCCGATCGTAATCAGACGGACGGAAAAAATAGGCTAGGGAGTCCAATTCAAAAAACGGAGATGTTTTATAGACGTTAGGGGATGATCCGGATCCAACGATGACGACTGACCGGTTCGGGTTCGGGGCAAGTCTCGGACGCGCGCGAGGGGTCAGTGCACTGTGCAGAAAGGGCCAAACGGTCGGACAACAAAAGAACGGTTGGTCTGAGAAACATCAACGGAGGCGAGGGAGAAGCGGCAACTAACAACGGATGCACGTTTTATGAAAACATGCAGATGCAATGCGCATGATGCTATGAGATGAAATGCAAGACATAACAGAATGCAAAACAAAAGACAAAAGCCAACCACGTAAGGAAATAACATATCACATAGCCAGAAATGGCAAGAGTTGGAGTTGCGAATATGGAAAGTTATATCTGGGGCGTTACAACACTCCACCACTACGAGAGGATCTCGTCCCGAGATCTAGGATGGCACCGGAGAGAAACGGAAGAGGAAGAGAAGAGGTAAAACTAAGTTGCTTCTTCGACAAACAAGTGAAACCACGAACCTTGAGAGGTTGAACAAATTGAAAGAAACAAAACAATAGAGATGACCAAGATTGCAAACAGTCCATTGGGCAAGAGGAACAAGGAACATTACGAGAACTTGAAGGTTGCAAAGACATGAATCAAGAGTTTAATGGACAAGATAGAATTCGAAACCACTTCGGTTAAATGGGTAAGCAAGAAAAAGAACATGATCTTTACAAAACGAGGTGACGGGTGAAGAGATCAACATCACAATGCCTCCGGAAACAATGCATAATAGTTAGATAGTTGGAATGAATAGAACGAAGAATGAAACCAACATCTCCTACCATATATGAATTTGAAAGAGCATCCTTACGAAGTAGGATTGAACGAAGTTGTTTGAAAAACAACATCGGTAAGAATAAGCTTGTAGCGGGCTTATGGAAACATCTCAAAATTATGAGGTGACAGCCGACCACTAATGGAAACCATTGATTTGATTGAGAGCACCAAAGAGATGAAAACTTCTTCCACCAAGAGGATAAAGAGCAAGCTTGGGTCATGCATAATCGCCACAAATAGCAACAACCCTTAAGGAAAGGCTTTAAGTGAAATCTGACACAAGATAAATCCAACAAAGAAGTTGATTGGTCGAAAAGATCTCTTGAAAAAAGAGAAAATGATGGATTTAAAATACCTCATTCTTGACAACATATGAATCATGAAACATGAATGGAAATTGTCAAGAGTGACATAACACCACCTCAAAAGATAAGGTAGAAAGAATTGCACTTGGAAATGCAAGAAGAAGAATACTTGAACGCCTCAAAACAAAAACATGTGTTGAGCACCATGTTTATTTTAGAGTATAGCTTGACGGGTCACAACTTCAAGAGAAATCTTGAAGAACAATTGAAGAATGAAAAGAATCCTTGATGAACCACCATGTAGAGTCTCCATGAAGAACTCCGATGACAAAAGGATGATAAAAAGAAAGGGAAGTTGAAAACACAAGGTGAAGCCTTGCAATGATTTAGATGGAGCTTCGTGACGAGACATCCAAGAAAACTTGGAACTCCGGAAAAGAAAGGTGAGCAACTTGAATCAAGAATTGATACCACGAATGAACTCTGGAGGAAGGAATGAAATCACCTTGAGGAAAAAATAATAAGATTTACTATATGTTTATCCTTCATCAACTTAAATTGATGACAAGACGGATTAAGCATACTACTTATTCTCGTTGAAAAGGATTAAAGAGAGAGATATAGCACGAACTTGGGAAGGTCTTGAATGAACCACCGGTAGGATTTTGAAACAACGAATGAATTGATATGATAACGAAGGAAGTGAAATCTTGAACGAACCACCGTAAAAATTGGAAAAGAGAGTAGCAAGAGCACAATTCACCGGAAAGAATTGGAAAACGAATGAAGATACTTGAGGGGATTTAGATACATGAGAACAAAGAGATCATGAACTGATTAGAGGATATTTAAACGATGCACCGATAAGATTTGGAGAATGATAGCTACACGCTAAGAAAGAAGAATTATGATATGATGTCCTTCGGAGGAAAGAAATGGAAACAACTCATGAAATGCTTCGGATGGTAAGAAACGAATTGTCACAATCAAAACAATTATGAGGATAGCATGAAGCTAGAACCATGAATATTCAAGAGAATGGACCAAGATTTAAGAGAAATCCTTCTTCGGTCTTCAAAATCCGAGAATGACGACGAGAAACACCACCATGAATTGTTGAGACACTCCGGGAGAATTAAAATAGGAAAGATTGAGCCAAAGATGAAAAGAATTTGAAAACGACCTTTGAGAAGGCATGTGACTGATGAAAATTCATTCTTACGTCAAACTTGGAAATGAATTTGAGAATCGCTCCTGATAATTCGAAGAGTCAAGTAAGATCCTGGGAAAAGACCTGTGGGTTAGGGCCCACTCAAAAGAAAACACCGTTGAAAATGATTTTAAAGAGAGATTGCACCGGTTGAATTAAATGGCTTGAATGAGATAACAATCTCCAAATGGCTTGAACGGATTAAGAATGGAAACACAAATCTTCTGAGAAATCTTCAACACTCTGGAACAAATGAATAGCAAGAGGTGAGTGATTGAGAGGTGCACCGGCATGAGAAAGCATTAGAAACGAGGAAAGGAATATGATGAATATTGAAAGCTTGAATTGGATCCACCGGAGAAGAAAAAAAGAACGAAGGATGATGAACTTGAAGCTCGTGAGCATCTTCACGAGGGATCACCGGATCAGAAAAGAGTGAAGTGACTTCACATGAATAAATGGATACTTGATTAAAATAAATGAGTCCTTGAAGAAAAGGGTGGGAGGGTGGGGAAAAACAAAGACAACTTGGGGCAGATGGAATGGATACCGTTGAGAAAAACTTAGAATTGATTTTGCAGATGGGAAAAATGATGGGATCCACTTGAAGAGAAGCACACCGGTTGGAAAAGAATTAACATGACAACCTCAAAGGTCAAAAAGGATCAGTATTCACATAGCAATATGAGAACACCGTTTAGGAAAGGTATGGACTCAACATTTGACTTTGAAGCAACTCGAATACCACAAATAAAACAAAACAAAGGATTTGGCTTGCAGAATAAGCCGGAACAAATACATATGATAGAGATTTACCCAATCCCATATCATGCATCTGTCAGAAAGATATTCTAGGAACTACTTGAATTCCCACCTATAAACTCCAGAAACTTTCTGGTTATGCAATCTGGTGTTGGGGATACAGGGGAAGCAATATATCTCGCCAAAACTAACAATCCCTACATCCAGCTGTATCCATCCGTCAACACATAACCAAGAAAACTCCGAAAATCGTGTACCTCAACCTTCAAAAAGCATCCGTTATACGAGCTATGGAAATACTCCCAAACTCCCCAGTACTGGGTGACGTCGAGGTTATCTCACCAACAACTGCATGAAAGAGATTTTCGATGTCGGCAAAACTCAGGTATTCCAGATCTGCAACGATAAAATTATGACGACAACACCTCGGAGCTCAACTCCCCGGGACACTGCCACAACCCCAAAATGTCAGGAGGCACCAAGAACAATGTTCTCGTCACAAGACTATCAGAACAATTCCAAGATACCCGCGTGATCCTAAAAAAATTAGTGAAATTTGAGGAGAGGAAAGACAAAACATCTACGTGAGGAGTCCTCACCAGAGCGACGAAGGGGACTGAGGAGTAAAAAGAATCCTACTCTCCGATATATATAATCCTAAGACTCAAAATAGGTTTTTTTTTCTAGACTCAACAACGGCCAACAATCAAGGGGGCTCCCATGGTCGGTCGAGGCTCTGATACCAACTTGTCACGCCCAAGATGCGACCCTATCCTAAAGAACTCGAAGGTCCCACCAAGGATAGAAGCGCATCTTGAAGACGCTTTTGCAAGGTGGATATCATTACATCAACATTACATAATAGATGGGGATACATACAAAAGGCATACAATGCCACACGAATACAACAACATCTTACATAAGAGCACCATCCGACTACGGATGAAACACAAACAGAAACTCAAACGACATCCACCCTGCTAGCCCAGGCTGCCGACCTGGAACCTATCCCCTGATCGAAGAAGCAGCAGAAGAAGAACTCCAAAACGAGCAAACATCGCTCTCGTGTCATGATCATCGCATAACCTGTACCTGCAACTGTTGTTGTAGTAATCTGTGAGCCACGAGGACTCAGCAATCCCATTACCATGGGTATCAAGACTAGCAAAGCTTAAAGGGAAAGGAAGGGGTAAAGGGGTGAGGTTGCAGCAGCAGCTAAGCAAGTATGGTGGCTAACATACGCAAATGAGAGCGAGAAGAGAAACAAAGGAATGGCCGTCAACTAGTAAAGATCAAGAGGTGATCCTGAACTCCTACTTACGTCAAACATAACACAGAAATCGTGTTCACTTCCCGGACTCCGCCGAGAAGAGACCATCACGGCTACACACGCGGTTGATGCATTTTAATTCGGATCAGGTGTCAAGTTATCTACAACCGGACATTAACAAATTTCCATCTTCCACATAACCGCGGGCATGGCTCTCGAAAGTTTATACCCTGCAGGGGTGTCCCAACTTAGCCCATGATAAGCTCTCGCGATCAACGAAGGATATTCCTTCTCCCAGGAAGACCCGACCAGTCTCGGAATCCCGGTTTACAAGACATTTCGACAATGGTAAAACAAGACTAGCAAAGCCGCCCGATGCGCCGACAATCCCGATAGGAGCTGCACATATCTCGTTCTCAGGGCAACACCGGATAGGTCAGCCTACGAGTAAAACCAGACCTCGAGTTGCCCCGAGGTGGCCCCGCAGTCTGCCCGGTTCGGACCAACACTTAGACAAGCACTGGCCCGGGGGGGCTAAAATAAAGATGACCCTCGGGTTGGCCGACCCAAGGGAAGGGTATAGGTGGTGGTGAGGCAAATGGTAAAACCAAGGTTGGGCCTTGCTGGGCAAATTTTATTCAAAGCAAACTGTCAGGGGGGTCCCATAAATCACCCGACCGCGTAAGGAACGCAAAATCCGTGAACATAACACCGGTATGACGGAAACTAGGGTGGCAAGAGTGGAACAAAACACCAGGCATAAGGCCGAGCCTTCCACCCTTTACCAAATATATAGATGCATTAATAATATAAGAGATATTGTGATATCCCAACATAACCCTGTCCACCATGGAGCAATCTTCAACTTCACCTGCAACTAGCAATGCTATAAGAGGGGCTGAGCAAAGCGGTAACATAGCCAAGCAACGGTTTGCTAGGAAGGGTGTCAAAGGTTAGAGCTTCATGGCAATTTGGGAGGCTTGAAGAGCAAATGATAGGTAACGCAACATAGCGATAGAACGAAGGAACTAGCATAGCAATGATAGTAGTGAGATCCAGGGTAGCGGTCATCTTGCCTGAAATCCCGCAAGGAAGAAGACCAAATCCATGAAGTAGACGAACCAACGTAGTCGAACGGATCCTCACAATCGCAATGTAACCGGGAACTATCAAGAAGAAGCAACACCGGAAAGAAGTAAACAACATGGTAAACAACCATCACACAAACATGGCATGATGCACAATCAAGTATGATGCATGTCCGGTTTAATGAGGCATGGCATGGGAAAGTGCAACAAACAACACTTCAAATTAAGTGGAGCTCAATATGCAACGAGTTGCATATTGACGAAACACCACATTCAAGTATATAGTTCACTCTCTTTTATGCTACTCATCAATATTAAATGTTGTTAAACATGGCAAGAGGTGAAGCATAAGAAAACTACCTAACTAGGCAAGTTTAAATGAGGCCGGAAATAACAAGCAACAATTCCAAAAAATCCCCATATGCAAATTATGAATTTGGTACTGTTCTGCCCTAAAACATATTTTAAAGTTGTTAAACAGGAAAATAAAGTGAACCAAGTTAAACTAGGCATTTTTCTACCCCATTTACATATAAAGTTTATTAAAATCAGAGCTACGGTTATTTAGATATGAAATAAAGCATTTTAACATGGCATTGAGCAAATCAAATGCTAACAGCAGTTTAAACATTTCAAACATGGATGAAAGTGGCTGATTATGAAACTAGATGAAAAACTAAACATTTTTCATATTTAAATTATTTACACAAGATGCATGGTTTGTGAGTAATTAAATGCATGAACTAGGAGGGTTTTTCTGCAAATCTATAAAACCTGGAATAATTAGCAAATCGCAGCAGCAGGAAAAAATACACAGCGGGCCAAAACAAGCTGGCCCATTAGGAGGAAAAAAAAGGGGGCGCTGGTGGGTGGCCTCACCATGGGCTTCGCCCCGGTCGGTGGAGGGTTGAGGCGTGGCGCTGGGCCTGTGAGGCAA
Source organism: Triticum aestivum (assembly GCF_018294505.1). NCBI lineage: Eukaryota > Viridiplantae > Streptophyta > Magnoliopsida > Poales > Poaceae > Triticum > Triticum aestivum. The sequence continues at coordinate 216,133,145 of NC_057810.1, read as the reverse complement.
AGCGAGCGAGCGCCTCTCGCTCGTTCTGGTCAACAGAGCGAGCAGAGGAGGACGTGGTAGGGCGCACGGGACCTGACGAGTCGGAGCCTCTCCGGCAAGGCGAGGACGGGGCGGTGGCTGGCGCGGCTCACGGTGAAGGCGAAGCAGAGGAGGGCTCGCACGGGAGGCGAAACAGGGGAGATCCAGCGAGGGGTGCAACACAGGCGACGACGCTCAATCCCGAGCCACTGCTCGAAGCGGGGGAAACAGAGGCTGGCAGGGAGGTTCGGCGGTGACTGCGATGGCTTGGATGGCACGAGGCTGAAGATGGCGGGGCACGACGCGGGTGGCCTACTGGTGGATCTCCGGCAACGAGCTGCAAGGTCATGGCGGGGAAATTCAGAGAAAGACAGAGAGGGAGGAAAAGAGATAGAAGAAGGACAGGGATAAGAGGGAACGCGGGGCGGGGCTCATCTGCGGCGTTCAGAGCTGCTGGAGGACGAGGTTGGAGCGGGAGGCTGACGTAGCAAGGCTACAGTGGAGTAGTGGATCAACCAATAGGAGCTGCGGCTTGCTGTGGATGAGCTCCATCTCGAGGGGCTCCTGCTTGGGCACGAGCGTGGAGACGCGGGGCTGCGGCCAGAGGAGGTCGTCGGCTGCGACGGCGCGAGGGGACGAGGCCGAGCGCTCCTGCTCGGGACCTCGAGCAGCTTCAGGGAGCATGGCAGGGGAGGCGGTGGATTGTATTGGGTGGAGATGGATCGATGGGATGGATGGGACGGTGAGGTCGGGCGCTGCTCTGTTGGTGGAAGGCTGAAAGCGAGGTGGATGCGAGCTGTGGTTGGTCGGTGGCGGAAAACAAGGGGCTTGGTCCGAGAGAATTTGGATCGGGAGGAGATCCCGAGGTGGGAGGGGGAGTGTGGCGGCGGCGATTGGATAGGGGAGGAATGCATGGGATAGCCTAGGGTTAGACTGATATATATATATAGTAAGGGGTTTTGGTTTAGGGGTATTAGGTCCCTCCGATCGTAATCAGACGGACGGAAAAAATAGGCTAGGGAGTCCAATTCAAAAAACGGAGATGTTTTATAGACGTTAGGGGATGATCCGGATCCAACGATGACGACTGACCGGTTCGGGTTCGGGGCAAGTCTCGGACGCGCGCGAGGGGTCAGTGCACTGTGCAGAAAGGGCCAAACGGTCGGACAACAAAAGAACGGTTGGTCTGAGAAACATCAACGGAGGCGAGGGAGAAGCGGCAACTAACAACGGATGCACGTTTTATGAAAACATGCAGATGCAATGCGCATGATGCTATGAGATGAAATGCAAGACATAACAGAATGCAAAACAAAAGACAAAAGCCAACCACGTAAGGAAATAACATATCACATAGCCGGAAATGGCAAGAGTTGGAGTTGCGAATATGGAAAGTTATATCCGGGGCATTACAACACTCCACCACTACGAGAGGATCTCGTCCCGAGATCTAGGATGGCACCGGAGAGAAACGGAAGAGGAAGAGAAGAGGTAAAAGTAAGTTGCTTCTTCGACAAACAAGTGAAACCACGAACCTTGAGAGGTTGAACAAATTGAAAGAAACAAAACAACGGAGATGACCAAGATTGCAAAAAGTCTGTTGGGCAAGAGGAACAAGGAACATTACGAGAACTTGAAGGTTGCAAAGACATGAATCAAGAGTTTAATGGACAAGATAGAATTCGAAACCACTTCGGTTAAATGGGTAAGCAAGAAAAAGAACATGATCTTTACAAAACAAGGTGATGGGTGAAGAGATCAACATCACAATGCCTCCGGAAACAATGCATAATAGTTAGATAGTTGGAATGAATAGAACGAAGAATGAAACCAACATCTCCTACCATAAATGAATTTGAAAGAGCATCCTTACGAAGTAGGATTGAATGAAGTTGTTTGAAAAACAACAACGGTAAGAATAAGCTTGTAGCGGGCTTATGGAAACATCTCAAAATTATGAGGTGACAACCGGCCACTAATGGAAACCATTGATTTGATTGAGAGCACCAAAGAGATGAAAACTTCTTCCACCAAGAGGATAAAGAGCAAGCTTGGGTCATGCATAATCGCCACAAATAGCAACAACCCTTAAGGAAAGGCTTTAAGTGAAATCTGACACAAGATAAATCCAACGAAGAAGTTGATTGGTCGAAAAGATCTCTTGAACGAAGAGAAAATGATGGATTTAAAATACCTCATTCTTGACAACATATGAATCATGAAACATGAATGGAAATTGTCAAGAGTGACATAACACCACCTCAAAAGATAAGGTAGAAAGAATTGCACTTAGAATGCAAGAAGAAGAATACTTGAACGCCTCAAAACAAAAACATGTGTTGAGCACCATGTCTATTTTAGAGTATAGCTTGACGGGTCACAACTTCAAGAGAAATCTTGAAGAACAATTGAAGAATGAAAAGAATCCTTGATGAACCACCATGTAGAGTCTCCATGAAGAACTCCGGTGACAAAAGGATGATAAAAACAAAGGGAAGTTGAAAACACAAGGTGAAGCCTTGCAATGATTTAGATGGAGCTTCGTGACGAGACATCCAAGAAAACTTGGAACTCCGGAAAAGAAAGGTGAGCAACTTGAATCGAGAATTGATACCACGAATGAACTCTGGAGGAAGGAATGAAATCACCTCGAGAAAACAAGAATAAGATTTACTATATGTTTATCCTTCATCAACTTAAATTGATGACAAGACGGATTTAGCATACTACTTATTCTCGTTGAAAAGGATTAAAGAGAGAGATATAGCACGAACTTGGGAAGGTCTTGAATGAACCACCGGTAGGATTTTGAAACAACGAATGAATTGATATGATAACGAAGGAAGTGAAATCTTGAATGAACCACCGTAAAAATTGGAAAAAAGAGTAGCAAGGGCACAATTCACCGGAAAGAATTGGAAAACGAATGAAGATACTTGAGGGGATTTAGATACATGAGAACGAAGAGATCATGAACTGATTAAGAGATCATGATGCTATGAGATGAAATGCAAGACATAACAGAATGCAAAACAAAAGACAAAAGCCAACCACGTAAGGAAATAACATATCACATAGCCGGTAATGGCAAGAGTTGGAGTTGCGAATATGGAAAGTTATATCTGGGGCGTTAGACTAGTTCACCAAAATGGCTAGAAAAATATACATGCATGTGTCATTGGGTGCATATTTAGGTCCCATGCATGCCAGGAATGGGAACGAATTACAACCGTACCAGCATCCTGGCTTGTCCTCAAACATTTGGAATCTCGGTTTTTAAATCCCCGTAAATTCAAAACTCACCAAAGTCATGAAAGTAGGCATGGTGTCGCATCATGGCACATATATGTCGTGGTAAAAACATTGTCCAATTTGGGCCAAGCATTATGACGAACCTCTTACAAATTGGAGCTTCTCTCAACAAGAAGCCTTGTGGTTCCGATAGGGAAACGTGTTCCCCTTGTTGTCAAAACATAATCATGACCTATTTTCGCCTTGTATTTTCTTCTACGGGCAACATGGAACGACATGATATACGTACATGCTCAAATTTAAATTTATTCAGGGTTCATTTAGCCTTTTTATACACTAATTGAGTTTCATAGGCATTTAATGTCCAGAATTCAAATTTGAACCTCAAATAGATGCTCCAGTTCATGAAAATGGCTAGAAAAAATATACATGCATGTGTCCTTGGGTGCATGTTTAGGTCCCATGCATGCCAGGAATGGGAACGAATTACAACCGTACCAGCGTCCTGGCTTGTCCTCAAACATTTGGAATCTCGGTTTTTAAATCCCCGTAAATCCAAAACTCACCAAAAAGTCATGAAAGTAGGCATGGTGTCACGTCATGGCACATATATGTCATGGTAAAAACATTGTCCAATTTGGGCCAAGCTTTATTATGAACCTCTTACAAATCGGAGCTTCTCTCAACAACAAGCCTTGTGATTCCGATAGGGAAACATGTTCCCCTTGTTGTAGAAACGTAATCACGGCCTCTTTTTGCCTTGTATTTTCTTCTACGGGCAACATGGAATGACATGATATCCGTGCTGAAATTTAAACTTATTCAGGGTTCGTTTGGCCTTTTTATACACTAATTCAGTTTCATAGGCATTTAATGTCCATAATTCAAATCTAAACCTCAAATACATGCTCCAGTTCACCAAAATGGCTAGAAAAATATACATGCATGTGTCCTTGGGTGCATGTTTAGGTCCCACGCATGCCAGGAATGGGAACGAATTACAACCGTACCAGCATCCTGGCATTTCCACAAACATTTGGAATCTCGGTTTTTAAATCCCCGTAAACGCAAAACTCACCAAAAAGTCATGAAAGTAGGCATGGTGTCACGTCATGGCACATATATGTCATGGTAAAAACATTGTCCAATTTGGGCCAAGCATTATTACGAACCTCTTACAAATCGGAGCTTCTCTCAACAAGAAGCCTTGTGGTTTCGATAGGGAAACGTGCTCCCCTTGTTGTCAAAACGTAATCACGACCTCTTTTCGCCTTGTATTTTCTTCTACGGGCAACATGGAACGACATGATATATGTACATGCTCAAATTTAATCTTATTCAGGGTTCGTTTGGCCTTTTACACACTAATTGAGTTTCCTAGGCATTTAATGTCCATAATTCAAATCTGAACTACAAATACATGCTCAAGTTCACCAAAATGTTAAGAAAAATTGTACATGCATGTGTCCTTGGGTGCATGTTTAATTAGGTCCCATGCCAGGAATGTGAACGAATTACAACCGTACCGGCGTCCTGGCTCGTCCTCGAACATTTGGAATCTCGGTTTTTAAATCCCCATAAAATCCAAAACTCACTAGAAAGTCATCAAAGGTGGCATGGTGTCACGTCATGGCACATATATGTCGTGGTAAAAACATTGCCAATTTGGGCCAAGCTTTATGAAAAATCTCTTACAAACTGGAGCTTCTCTCAAGGAAGCCTGATGGTTCCGATAGGGAAACATGTTCCCCTTGTGGTGAAACGTTGTCGCTCCCTCTTTTCGCGCTGTATTGTCTTTTACGAGCAACATGGAACAATATGATATCCATGTGGAAATTTAAACTTATTTAGGGTTAGTTTGGCCTTTTTATACACTAATTGAGTTTCCTAGGCATTTAATGTCCATAATTCAAATCTGAAGTACAAATATGTGCTCTAGTTCACCAAAATGGCTATTATACATGCATGTGTCCTTGGGTGCATGTTTAGGTCCCATGCAAGGAATGTGAACTAATTACAACCTGACCGACGTCTTGGCTCGTCCTCAAACATTTGGAATCTCGGTTTCTAAATCCCCATAAATCCAAAACTCACCATAAAGTCATTAAAGGTGGAATGGTGTCACGTCATGGCACATATATGTCGTGGTAAAAACATTGCCAATTTGGGCCAAGATTTATTACAAACCTCTTACAAAGCAGAGCCCGTCGCAAGAACCCTCGTGGTTTTGATAGGGAAACGTGTCCCTTGTGGGCCAAACGATAATCGCTCCCTTCTAGCATCGTATTTCTTTCTACACGCAACACGTACGGAACAACGGGAGATTTGCGCTGAACTTTGAAATTATTCATGGTTCGTTTGACCCTTTTTATTCATTAATTGAGTTCTTTAGACATTTAATGTCCATAATTCAAATCCGAACTACAAATACATGCTCCGGTGCACCAAAATGGCTAGAAAAAACATACATGTGTCCTTGGGGTGCATGTTTAGGTCCCATGGAACAAAATGGGAATGAATTCAACTATCTCGCCTTCCTGCCTTGGCCACAAACATTGCGAATCTCGGTTTTTAAATCTCTGTAAATCCAGAACTCACCAGGAAATCATGAAACTTGGCAGGGTGTCACTACATGGTACATATAATTGTCCAATTTGGGCAAAGCTATATTACAAGCCTCTTACAAACCGAAGCTTCTCGCAACCCTCATGGTTTTGGTGGGCGAAACGATAATTGTTTCCTCTTCAAGCCTTGAACTTTGTTTTCTACAGGCAACATAGAATAACAGGATTATCGTGCCGAAATTTGAAACTATTTAGGGTTCGTTTGGCCATTGTATATATTACTAATTAAGTTTTCTACGCATTAAATGTAGTCCATAATTCAAATTTGAACTAGAAGCACATTCTCTAGTGAAGCAAAATGGGTGGGAAATCATACATGTGTCATTGGGTGCATGTTTATGTCTCATTTATGGAATGGAAATGAATTACAAACTTGTCGTCGTCTTGAAACATTGGGAATCTCGGTTTTTAAATCCTAGTAAATCAAAAACTACCTCAAAAAACATGAAACTTGGCATGGTTTCATGACATGGCACATATATGCCTTGGTAAAAAAATCGTCCAGTTTGAGAAGAGGCGCACACATTAGTAGCCAATGAAGTCGTTTTTGAAACAATAAGCTAACACATTAATATCACATATGGTTGTATTAGATGAACCGTGTCAATATTTAACCATACCCAGTGGCATGCGTGCAACTGTTTGATTAGACGGGACGAGCGTGAGAAGTCCTCCATACAGGCTCGACGGGATGCGTGCGAGTAGTCCGCCGTGTAGGCTCGACGGGACGCGTGCATCCTGTCCACCTTGCAGGCTCGACGGGACATGTGCGAGCAGCAAGGCCGCCCATGCTCACAGGGAGTGAGCTCTTTGACCTCCATGCACCAGCCGCTACCCACCTCGCTCAAAACTTCACCATTAATGGGTTAATTAAAGCGCCTGGACGGCTGTTTTTTTAGGGGTGGACAGAGGGTGTTTGGTTGTGATCCCATGGTAGCATTTGCTTTATTCGTGTTTTCAACTCGTATTCCGGCCTAATTTAAATTGCCACATACGGCAACGGATAATAACACGACAAATAAAATGGCAACGGATAGTACGACGACAAATTTACAATGGCAGAGATAATATTTGTCTTACATATTCTGGATAATTTTAAATGCCACATGCGGCAAAGTCCGAAGACATGGAGCCAAGAGAAGAAGGAAATCATAGACAACGATCAAGATCGCTATTGTATCTACTCTTCGATGGATCGTCGGGCGATGACATCCTCCAGCTCCTTCCTCAATTCCTCACGGCTTTGCTTGAAAGCAGCCACGGATTCCTCCACCTCCTACTAGCGCTTGATCCAGAGCTTCCTCAAGTCACCCATCAGTTCCTCGACGACCGCTGTCAGCGTCATCCCCAAGGCACTGCTCTGCTCATGCAGCATCTTCCAGCCGACGTCCTCCTCCTCCTCCTCGGTGAGCGCCTTGAGGAGGTTTGCATTCTCACCCATGAGTTGCTCGATGAGGCCGGTCGCCTTGTCAACCGAGGCATCGCTGATCATGAGCAGCTTCATCAAGCTATCGACTAGCTCCTGCCGTTTAATGATGCCAGCAAGAATGTCGTTGTCGCCGGCCAAGGACTTCAGCAACACCAGCTCGTCGTGGTCGCCCACGCGCCGAGTGCGCTTGTGAGAGCCCTCGCCACTACTAGGAAAAGGGCTATAGATGAAATTGACACTAATGGCGCACCAGAGAAGTGGTGCGCCACTACTATATACTAATGGCGCACCATTTGGTGATGCGCCATTAGTGTGGAAGACACTAATGGCGCACCAGACACAAGGTGCGCCACTAGTAACATTTTTTTTTCATTTTTCCATACATACTAATGGCGCATCCGAGCGAAATGCGCCATTACTAGTTCTAACTAGTAATGGCGCACCAGCCACAGAGTGCGCCAGTACTGTATTCTTTTTTTTATTCTTTTTTTTTGCAAAACTACTAATGGCGCACCGTGTCACAGTGCGCCATTACTAGTTTAAACTAGTAATGGTGCACTATGCCACGGTGCGCCATTAGTATATATATATATATTTTACTTTTTTTGCAAAACTACTAAAGGCACACCACCTACAGGTGCGCCATTAGTAACCAGGGTTACTAATGGCGCATTTGCAGGTGGTGCGCCATTAGTAACCTGGGACCAACAAGATATTTTGGATAGCCACACCTACCCACTCACTTTCCCCACTTCATTCCCTCCACCTCCTTCTCCATGCTTGTCGGCTGCCTCCTCCTCCTCACCTCATTTGCACCATAGATTCATCAAAATTAAGTGGTGAAATTACCTTTTTTTGATAGGTAAGTAAGGGGAAAGCTATCTTCTTGTTGTAGATCTACTTTTTTTTCTCCCTAGCTCGCTCCAACAACGTGCACATGCATTTTTTGTGGCCTAGCTAGATCTATGTGATGTTGCATATGCTTGTGGTGTTGCATATATGTTTGTGTTTGCAGGTACCGGTATTTGAAATGCGATAGTTGCCAATATTTTGCCGGAATGTTGATTCATTTCCGTTTGGGCGAGAATTTTGGCACTATGCATTCTTTTTGGTCCTATTTTTAGGGGAGGTCATGCCAAATTTTTTCTTGGTTATAATGTATCGTTTTGCTCTACACCGCAGGCGACCATGGTCCGCATGATGACCGAAGGCATCGTGAATAGGTTTTTGAGCTCCGCGAAGGCCGAGATGCTTCAAAACAACGAGACGGAGATAAGATGTCCGTGTCGAAGATGCAAGCTGAAGAGCCTTATTGCGGACCCGGATTCCGGGCAAGTGTGGGACCACCTGCTCTTGCGTGGTTTCGTGTAGACCTGGTCATGGACAACCCGGCCTACCGGCCCGAACCCGAAGCCCGACATTCGGGCCGGGCTCGGGCTCCATTTTCTGACCCGAAGGCCGGCCCGAAAGCCCGAATAAAGCCCGAAAGCCCGAATAAAGCCCGAAATATATAAACATATTTTAGTCAGGGTATAGGTATAATAAATTAATATAATATCCCAAAATTGATTAATTTAATTAAAAAGTGTCACTGTTCATGTACTTCGGGCTGGGCCGGGCCGGGCTCAGGCTTGGGATTTTTCCTTCGGGCTTTGTCAAGCCCGGCCCGAACCCGACCCGACCCGACAAATGATCAGGTTTAGTTTCGTGGATGGCTATTGGTGGCAAGGTGATGAAGATGTCTATGAAGTCGTCCATGGGGGCCGGGAAAGAAATGAGGAAGGGCAACACGACAACCACCGCGGCGAGGGCGGGCGAGAAGATGAAGAATCTCCAGGACATGATCACGACGGTGATGCTGTACACAGTCATCATGTAGAAGATGCCGGATATGATGATGAGGAAGATCAAGACGAAGGGCATGATCATGAAGATGAAGATGCTGGAGCAGACGATGATGGAGGCTGGGTGCAGGACCATCATATTCAAGAGCTGCTTCTCAAGCAGACAGATAATGCAAGAGCTGCCGCCCGAGAGAAAGCCAAGCTGGATCAACTGGAGATAGATGAGGTTACTCCATTGTATGAAGGATGCAGGCCCGAGGATACCCGCCTGAAAGTAACGCTCATGGCTCTGGAGATGAAGGTAAAACACAAAATGACCGATGCATGCTTCGACGAGAACATGTCATTCTGGCACGAACGTCTTCCCAAGGGGAACAAGTGCCCGACCAGTTTCGAGGAGGCGAAGAAAATTGTGTGTCCTCTGGATTTACCGCACGTGAAATACCATGTGTGCATGAACAATTGCATCATTTATCGGGACGAGCACGTGGAGTCTACCATATGTCCGGTGTGCAGCGGCACTCGATACAAGAAGAGGAAGAAAGCTCCTCGAAAATCGGTGTGGTACTTTCCGATCACTCCTCGTCTGCAATGGTATTTCACGGACCCTAAGGTAGCAAAGCTCCTGCGTTGGCACGCGGATAGGGAGGAGAAGAAGCGGGAAGATGACGGAAATGATCCGGAGATAAATAAAAAAGACAAGATGCTGAGTCACCCTAAGGATGCGAGCCAGTGGCAAGCGTTGAACTTCGAATACCCAGAATTTGGGAAGGATCCAAGGAACATCATGCTGGGCGCGAGCACCGATGGAGTCAATCCGTTTGGCAGCCAGAGAAGCACACATAGCACCTGGCCTGTGTTTGTGTGGATGTACAACCTTCCCCCTGGTTGTGCATGAAGAGGAAGTACATTCACATGAGTATGCTAATTGAAGGGCCGAAACAACCAGGGAACGACATCAATCTGTATCTGGGGCTGCTGAAAGAGGAGCTAGACACGCTGTGGAAAATGCCAGCCAATACGTGGGACGCTGTAGAGAAAGAATATTTCCCTATGAGAGCCGCACTGCTCACGACGGTGCACGACTATCTCGGTTACGGATATCTCGCGGGGCAGGTAGTCCACGGATTTTCTGGATGCGTAAGGTGCATGGATGACACAACGTATCACCAGCTAGATAGAGATCCCGGGTCTTCGAAAACCATGTTCATGGGACATCAAAGGTGGCTTCGCGATGATGACCCGTGGAGGAAACACAAGGATCTGTTCGATGGTGAAACCGAACCCCGAAGACGCCCGCGTACAAGTAGCGGCAAGGAAATAGACAAGCTGTTGAAAAATTGGAAAGATTGCCCACTGCCGGGAAAGAAGCAAAAGGCGCCAGAGCCAGGAAAGAAGCGAAAGGCGCCAGAGCCGCTGCTGAAGGTATGGAAAACGAGGTCTGTTTTCTGGGACCTGTCATACTGGAAGATCCACCGTGTGCCTCACAGCCTTGATGCCATGCATATCACGAAGAACGTGTGCGAGAGTCTGCTTGGTACCCTGCTCAACATGCCAGAGAGGACCAAAGATGGGCCGAAAGCAAGGGCGGACTTGAAATCAATGGGCATCAGGCAGGAGCTTCACGCTAATGATGATGATGATGATGATGATGAGGCAAAGCAGGACACAGAAAGTCATCGCAAAGGCAAAAAGGCCAAGAAGACCGGAAATAACTGCCCTCCCGCGTGCTTCACTCTAAGTCAGGAGGAGATCGAGCAGTTTTTCACCTGCCTCATAGGAGTAAAACTTCCTTACGGTTATGCAGGGAAGATAAGCAGATACCTAGACCCAACAAAGCAGAAGTTCAGTGATATGAAGTCTCACGACTGTCACGTGCTGATGACGCAGATACTTCTAGTTGCAATCCGTGGGATCATGGATGCGCACGTCCGTGAAATGCTATTTGGCCTATGCAACTTTTTCGATGTCATCTCTCGGAAGTCGATTGGCGTGAGGCAACTCAGAAGGCTACAGGAAGAGATCGTGGTGATACTATGCGAGCTTGAGATGTACTTCCCGCCCGCATTCTTCGACGTTATGGTGCATCTGCTGGTCCATATCGTGGAGGATATCATCCAACTCGGGCCGACGTTCCTGCACAGCATGATGCCGTTCGAAAGGATGAATGGTGTCATCAAAGGATACGTTCGCAACATGCCACGTCCAGAGGGAAGTATAGCCAGGGGCTTTCTGACCGAAGAGTGCATCTCCTACTACACGAATTATCTAGGCATCGAGAACCCCGTTGGTCTGCCCGTCAACAGGCACCTCGGCAGGCTTGCTGGATGGGGTCATCGTGAGGGTCGCCGCGAAATGCATGTCGACTTCGAGGGTCGACTCGCCGACTTTGAAAGAGCAAACCTTGTCGCGCTACAACACATAGACGTGGTCGATCCTTGGGTGGTTGAGCACAAAACCTTTATTGAGAAGACGTACAATGACCGAGGCCAACAGAGGACGGACGGAGATATAATCAAAGAGCGCAACTCATGTTTCACGCGTTGGTTCAAGCAGAAGCTTCTGTCATACCCTTTACATGAGGATTCTTCCGCGGAAGAACAACTCATATTCGCCTTGTCACAGGGCGCCGAGCACAACTTGATGACCTATGAGGCGTACGATATCAACGGCTACACATTCTACACCGAGAACAAGGACATGAAGAGCGATGGTTATCAGAACTCCGGGGTAACGATGGAATCCTACACCGGTAACAACAAGGACAGATAATGCGGAAGGATCGAGGAGATCTGGGAGCTGAGCTATGCTGGAGAGAAGGTCCCGATGTTCCGTGTCAGATGGGCCAAGAGCGTCCTAAAAGAAGACCGGTATTTCACCACCATGGTTATACCCGAAGCCAAATCCAAGACCGCGGGCGCAAACGTCACCACGAAAAATGAGCCATGGGTACTGGCTTCCCAAGTGGACCAATGCTTCTTCATTACCGACCCATCAAAGCCCAGTCGTGTTGTCGTGAGGAGAGGCAAAAGGAAGATCATCGGAATGGATGGAGTAGCCAATGAGCAAGACTTCGACAAGTAAGGTGACCCAAAGATCAAACATGACGACAACGATGAAGTAGCAGCACACACCAAAAGAAGAAGCATGACCACCCTACCTAAAAGACGTCCGTTCCACAGAAGAACTCCATTTGCGAAAAAGAAGGGCAAGAAGATTGTGAACAGATAGCCAGCAGCTCGCACAGCGCGCAGGCGGCGCCATTGGTGTCTCCGGCGGAGGCGGTATTCGTGTCTCCGGCGCCAGCACGGGCATTGGAGCTTAATGCACCCGGGTGTACGCCGGCCGACACCTCACCAGCAAGCGGCCCCTCCGTCAGTTGCACGCCCGCCGTTGGCGGTGCCTTGACATTAGCCGAGCTCGACGGCATCACTGTAACTAAGCCTCTCGGCCGATGACTTCATCTCCTTGCCTTTGACTGGGCATCCCAGATGCCCTACATGTTTTTGCAGGGTGCCGCCGATGTTCCTTGCACTCTTCTACACTTCGTGGGCGGCGAGTTGGTCGATGTCGCCAAGGGCAGAATCGTTCAATCGGGCAACCCCATGTTCCACGGTAATCCGATGCCACCCACAGTGTATAGGGTTGAAGTGGTTCGGGTGCTGCCAGGCTACGCCGAGCTGTTACCTCCGATTCGACCCGCTGGGGCCGACGAAGAATATGATATGACCCTCAGCACCTGCATAAGCTAGCCCCTGCTTTGGCCAAAGAGCCAGATTCATTTGGGGGCGGGGGACACCACCCCACAGACAAAACCGCTAGTCGTGCCGGCGCCAAGCCATGGCAAGAACGCCGCAACGCTACCAGACCTGCCGGACATCCCTATGCCGGACATCCCTATGGCACAAGATCTGGACATGCATATGGCACAGGATCCGGACGATGACGACAACGACGACGGTACATTTACCAACGTCGATAAGTACTTTGCCGAACATGGGTACACTGACGAGTTCTGCGGGCCTCTTTCTCAAGAACCCAACCAAGACGACCGCGATCTAGCTGGTATGGCAGAGAAATCCAATTGCAACAGGCATCGTCTGGCGTTCAGTTCTCAAGAGATGCCTCTAGCTCCCGCCTTCACCGAGCCTCAGATAGCTGAGGTGCGAAATATTATTAGCCCCAACACGCTCAGGAAGGCGGTCTGTGAGCAGAACTCGGTCCCATTACAGGAGATCAAGAAGAAGGGACAGAAACGAAACACTAACAAGGGCACTGGTGCGAGCCAGCCGGCACCGAGTTCGATCCGTGCTCACGACGGGCCACCTTCACCTAAGGATATCTCAAGGAGGGTGCATGTGGCGGGTAGGGCGATGCTACCGACAAATATGCTCAATGCTGCAACCGGTGCTATGCGGAGTCTGCACGACAGTGTTCTTTCTTTGGAGAAGCGAGTCTTAGAGAGAATGATGTGGCATACCCGGTTTTTGTGGCCAAGGTGCCAGAGGGCAAGGGCTTTGTGGATGGCGACATTGGGGGTACGATCGTCCTGCGGTTTGATTACATCTTTGCTATGTTTAACCTTCATCCGCTGCACTACACCTTCGTTCGGCTGTTTTCGCTGAGTATGGAGATGCGGATCATTAGAGACAAGACCCCGGACATCATGATAGTCGACCCCTTCTACATGCTTGCCAAGCTCTTGAGCAGCGCTGGGGACCGCCAAGTCGCGAGTTCACACCTCGAAGGCGTCATTCTGGCAAACCCAGATAAGGATAACTTCCTTGTGGCTTACTTTCCCGAGTAAGTCATCCCTTAACCGCCCCGTAACATATGATTTCTTAGATTTCGATCGTTCTTTTTTTCTAACATTCCGTGTTCTGTGCAGTGACACACATTGCACACTCATCCTCTTAAGCCCGAAATATTCCATGGCCACGTATTTCGACCCGAACCTTAACTCCAAGATAGACTACACAAATATCAAGAAAGTTCTTGATGATGTTCTCCCCGGCTACGCCAAATCTGGAGGCAGCTTCACCAGGGCAGTTCATAAGTATGGCAATCACATGTTCTCCCACAATACGAAGTTCTGCTGCATCAAGCAGCCGCCTGGCGGTCAGAAGGATGCCTACTACACCCTCCATCACATGCTAGCGATCGTAAGGGACCATCATCACCTTCTGCTACCAGATAATCTCAATGATTGGGCCGCGAGCTTGTCGGCAATCCAGGACGCGGACCTCAGACAAGAATTCTTCCGTATCTAGTCGGAGTTTGTGGACATCACCCATCAAGATGTCCTTCATACCTCGGGGCAGTTCTTCCTCATATATCAACAGCCCAACAGTGAGATAGATGGAACGCTACAAATGCAGGCTGACAACGACCGCGATTTCATGACCATCATGACAGACGACGGCTTCATCCACGCTCCTGTCCCATGAGTCGAGTCGAAAGTAGTGATGTGTAGTTCTGAAACATTGATTGGCTCATGTTGTAATTAAACTTTAATGAATTCGTATGTCTCTTTGGTTTGGACAGTCGTTCAACATAGATGTAATCGAGGCTATTTATTAGTAGGACCATGAATCGTGCTATTAATGTCTTGCTTTTCTCTTCCGATCCTTTTGTTGCATACTTACATATTGCTTATGTATTGTCTGTTGTTTGGCTTGTGCATAGAGATGCCGTCGTATGTCGTGTACAAGGGTAAGGTTCCCGGAGTCTACGACGACTGGGAGGAGTGTCGGAGACGGGTTCACCGTTTCAGCGGTAATAGTTACAAATGGTACACCACTAGGGCAAAGGCCGAATCTAGATATGCCCGCTATCTAGCGGGAGAGAGGAGGGAGCGTTGGAGGAACCGAATGAAGACCAGTTTGATCGCGATGATGCTCATCGTGATGACCGTAACTCTCTTCTATGTGATGGTAGTTTAGATGATCGATATCGACTTGTAATGTGAAGACAAACTCAATACTCGTGGTCTTGAGACCTGTATTGTTTTATCTTTGTTCGGTCTTTTGAATTCGGAGACTAATATGATGAATTGTATTCGGAGACTAATCTTCTATTGTACTCGATGAATCTGCTGTTGCTGTGTGGTGCTGTCTATATTCTGTCCAATAATATATTTTGTAACCGGTGCAAAAATCAGAAAAGTAAAAAAAAACTAATATTCATACTAATGGCGCATCACCTCAAGGTGCGCCATTAGTATGCCAAAGGATACTAATGGCGCATCACTACAGAGTGCGCCATTAGTATGACAAAGCACATGGTTACGTATGCCCCCCTGGGAGGCATACTAATGGCGCATGGTGTTCCATACTAATGGCGCACTATGTGGTGCGCCATTAGTATACCAGATACTAATGGCGCACCAGTGGTGCGCCATTAGTAAAAAATACTAGTGGCGTGATACTAATGGTGCACCGGCAGTGCGCCATTAGTAGGCAAAACTGGTGTGCCATTAGTAGCCCTTTTCCTAGTAGTGCGCGTGCCCGTGAGAGCTCATTCAATGGCTCCGCGGCGCGCTGGGACATCTCTGCTATGGTTGCTGCTTCGCGGCGGGACCTCTCTAGTGCTTTCGCGGCCTTGGTCTTTGCTGCCTGGTTATATGCCCACCCGAATCTCCTCCTACCGGTCATGGCGGAACGACTTGGCAGGAAAGACCAGTTTTGTAGGTGATGAGGAGAGGAACTGTGAAGTAATTTTCGAGTGGGTAGTTTTTATAGCCCGATGCTAAGTGTGAACACATATTAGTTTGATCGGTGTGAACACATATTAGTTTGATCAGTGTGAACAGATTTGCAATTACTTATTGTGTTGTAATCTGCAATGTGATGAGAAACAAAGTCAAAATTTATTGATGGTTTTGGGCCCATAAATCCCCGTTTTTGTTGTTCTGTCTCATCGCAATAGTTCTTCTGGATCAACCGTATGCCACGCATCGAAAGCCTAAAACGTGGGCCCTTGTTCTCGGATCTACGTGTACGTGTCTGCCCACTATCACACACGGTCATGATATCACCTTCGTGTCCTATGGATGCGCCGCCGCGTCTCCCATGGGGTGCTAGAAGGTTGACCACGTGGTTGCTCGCTGTGGCGTCCCTCCTTTTTTTTAATTTTTTTTCGCAGGTCAGTGGCGTCCCTTCATGCGCTCTGCTCATCGTTGAGGAAAATTTACAATGGCAATGGTTAATAATTGTCTTACATATTTAGGATAATTTAAAATTCCACATGCCACTACTAGGGAAAAGCCTAGCAGCAGCGCGGGTTCTAGGTATATCAGTAGTGTGGGGTCCTGCGCTACTGATAAGGCGCTACAACTAACCCGTAGCAGCAGCGCATGTACGCCCGCGCTACTACTATACAAGTGTAGTAGCAACATGCTATATGGAAGCTCTCTACTGCTAATTGCTCTAGCGCGCTTTTCTTGGACGTGCTACTGCTACTGTCACGCTGCTGCTAACTTTTCTCCACTCACTACTGCTAATTTTAGTAGTTTTTGGTTTTTTCTGCATATTTTTTTGTATTTGAACAGGCTTTATACAAGAATCTTTAGCACATACAAATGTCATCATGATACACAAACAAATGGCTGTGAGACCACAAATGTAATCATAGCATATACATACAAATAGTCTCATCATAATCATCATCCAACACAAAGTGTTATCTCGTCATCATCTCAAAAATAGCGATACATGCAAGTCTCGAATACTTGCAACTGCAACGTCATCCATCTAAACAACGATATACACGAGAAGAGCTATCACTATGAGTGAGAGCGGAACTATGCAGTACATGAGGCGGCGGTTACGAGTCCTCTCTCATGCTAGCGTGAACCTCAAGTAACTAGCTTCTCCTTCTTGTCTACTTTTGAAGCCTTTATGGCTGGCGCCCGAGACCCCATTCACTTGCGCCTGACACTAAGGCCACTCGTTGTACACCCCCGGAACCTTCCCTTTGTACACGACATAGCACTGCCATCTCGCCATCAAGAAGCTAGGTACCTGTTAGAGATGCATCTTCATCAAGAGGATGTACAATCATACGCAACAAAATATACTAGAGCAACACGAAAAGAAAGGGTTAGCAACTGGGTGCAACATATGCAAACTAATTAACTAGAGGTACACAGGTCATCGTACCCAAACTAACAAAGTAGTGTTACGCAAATTCGGCAGGGACCGTGGACATCACAAAGTTTCATCGCTACAGAAAATACAAGTTCAACCAACACATATCATCATCATCGGCATCGTAAATCACTAGAAGTTCCATCCTTCCATATCATTGAGGATGGACCCTAGCTTCTTGAATGGTGTGAGGTCATGACGTTGCATGCCTATGAGAGTTCGGACGCCAGCTCGCGATATAGGGCCGTGGAGGAACATCCCCTTCTCATCGACAACTTCTTTCATGATGATCGTCGCAATGTCCCTTTGGATGATCGTTGCAATGTCTCTTGGTGAGAAGCTTTTGGTGATCATGCGAAGCTTTTGGTGATCCGTGCTGAACTCAATCATGAGATGGAGGATGTAGAATCCATCTTTCCTGCTTGGTTTTGGGACATGGATGCAGCAGAATTTAGGCTCCGTCCGGTATATAGGTCAGGAAAACAAAGGACCACAAAAAAGTACAGGAATGGGGTTGGCTGTACAGTGAAATCCTTCATGACCCAAAACAGATGAATAGGAGAAAGCAGAGCTGTTCGCTTCACCGGAAACCCTTCATGATGGTCTGACTACTCTCACTACCATGTAAAAGTAATTTTTTATTCAACTTGTATTGTGGCTGCCTCGGGCCTCTGCCCAAAACAGAGACCAGACCAGATTTTTACATTCCTGTGGAATGGCCACCATGAGCGAACTTTTCCATAGGAACACTGTAGACGATTCCTTTGATTCGAACATCAACAAAGTAAATAGAAACTGTGGAATGGACAAACCTCTGGAAAGTTTAAAAAACCTGTGAAGCGAACGGGCCCTTAGTTTTATGCACCGAACCCATCTTCTTGTTCCTTTATTTCCTGATCTGCACATGGCCACCTGTAATGCAGAAGCCTTGGAGAGCATCA
Organism: Triticum aestivum; assembly: GCF_018294505.1. Classification (NCBI taxonomy): domain Eukaryota; kingdom Viridiplantae; phylum Streptophyta; class Magnoliopsida; order Poales; family Poaceae; genus Triticum; species Triticum aestivum. Next base: position 216,114,890 of record NC_057810.1, on the reverse strand, counting down.
TCTAGAATATTCATTATGTGGGTGTAGTCCTTCTTCTCGTAGTCTCTGGAAGGGTCGAAATACACGGCATGGGAGACTCACGGGTAAAGAATGATAAGGACGGTGCTCCCATTGCTGCGGGGAAAAGTAACCTCAAATTATTCTCCATATGAGCGAGAAGGAATGATTGAAATGTATGAAAGGGTTGTCCGGAACTGACTTACTTTGGATGATAAGGCAGGAGGACAATTTCCTGGTCCTTATTATGTACCATGTAGTTTTGGAGGTAGTCCCTAGCAGATTCATGCTCAAATTCGCCGAGACTCAAGAAAGACTCATGCATGTAGTACGGATCCGCCACACAAATTTGCGAGGCTTCTTCTCTCTTCATGACGGAGCTCATATGTAGCGCAAAAAGGAGGACGATTGTAAAATCGAGCCGCCTTGTCAGTAACATCTCAAAGATATGGTCAAACCGCAGGAAGAACACCTCTGTGGGCCATGTGTTGACGTAGCACTTCCCCTCAGGCACACGAGCCACGTATGTCGGATATCCTGGATCCTTCAAGGCTAGTAGGCTTTTCTCAGTCGACATCACATGGTCGTGCAGTCTCCTGAGATCCCCTGATAGTGCCTCCAGCGGTTTCGGCGGTAGCATCGGCTCTCCCGTGAGATGGAACATGGCCGCACCTTTCACGGGTACACACCCTTCAAAATCCATCGTCTGGCTGCTATGTGCTCTTGCTTGTTTGGAGGCAGCTATCTTCCCCGATCTCTTCCTCTGCTTTTTCTTGGGCACACCTTCCAGACCCTTCCTTAACCCCCGCCCTAGTGTTGCCGGGCTAAGCACTGTACGACCCCCGGCTAGTTGAGCCTGTGTTGAGGCGGCATCTTCAGGCGTGTCCTATGAGGATTTCATGAAGAGAGACTTCTTGCAATCCGTGCTACGACCTTCCAGCCTAGCAGATCATCCATATCCTCATTAGCACGTTGATAGCCCGATTTGTCATATGGTTGACTCATCATATCTAAGTCACACTCATACATGTTTTTATTGAGGAGAGCCATTGGGTCGACCTCCGTCTCATCATCCATTCTCTGTTCTACAGGACCAATTACATCAGCTAGTACTATTGCACCCCCTTCATCATGTCGTCCGCCGCTCTCACCCGGCACTACAGGAGCTGGTAATTGCATAGGCGGGGTGGTGATCTCCACACATGCATGTTGATGCGTGGTTATTGGTGTGCTCTCGGCCGGCTCCAGACAAAGAAGATTCTTCGGCCATAGCAGCACCCAAAGTTTGCAGCTTAAAATCCACGGCGGGGTCTCATCATCCTCTCCCGCATGCCGTACTAGAGGAGGCAAATCCTCATGCCCCAATTTCACACTGGACAAGTTAACCCTGAAGTGCCCAGCGGGGATCGGCAGGTTGTGGAACGTGGGTTGCAAGGGGTTCATTATCACCCCCTTTCCCACGTCCACCTTATGGCCTTTGATCAAGTAGAGTATGGTGCACGGGGTTTCGTCGGCATGCAAACACTGTCTGTGGCGTAAAACATCCGAAAGGCTACGAAAATGGAATATTCTAGCTCAGTCCGTCCTCAATCTCTGGTGTGACATGTAATTATCGTGAGGGCGTCGAGCTCAGCCAAATACGAAGGCCCACCTAGCGCACCAAACACTGAGAACGGGCTGCTATGAGTGGGAGTGAGTGCGAGAGGAGGCCCGGTTGCATGAGCAAGTGATGGTGCGGTGGTGTTGTTGTTCACGGAGTTGCTCGCGACAAAACTGGGCAACGGGAAATCATGTACCATCTTGTCTGGATTTTTCTTCGTCCAGTTGATGATAGCTGGAACCAAGTTAGTAGCAAAATCATTTATGTAGGCAGTTACAGCTGCATTGACTACCTCCTGTAGCAACTTATTTTTCTCCTCGGCTGTTTTTTTCGCGTCCTCAGCTGCTTTTTTCTGGACCGCAAGCTTCACCTTCTTGTTGATGTCCACCGGACTAAACTTATTTTTCTGCTTCTTGGCCTCTGGGGCATTGTTGTAAAACACCTTCCACGTGGCGCCGTCTCCAGCGCCGTGCACACGACCATATTGCGGCCGCTGGCCCAAAGGGAGTCCCTTAAGTTCGTTCAAGGCCCGGTTGAGAGGGGTGTCCCACTTGGGCCTCATCGAAGAAGTAGGGTTTTCGGCTGCAAGCTGGTGTTGCTTCTCCTACAAAAGGAAGGTGAACTATTTAGGAATGTGTAGTCGACTAGATCTGGAGCTAAATGTAAGGTGGTAAAAGAATAATTACCAGTAGTCTAATCAATCTCCTCGTGATCTGGTCCATGTAAAAAACCTTCTTTTCCTTTGTAGCAGGCCCTGATGAAGTCACGCTCCAAGGGGTTGGTGAACTTCACGAAGGGGTCTGGGATACTCGCTGCTTCATGTTTCGCGTCCTCCTTATCCCATATGGGCCTTTTACCGAGGTAGAAATGGCTTCCAAGGCGATGCTTCCCCGTGTTCCTTTGCTGAAGGCTCTTGAATTTCACAGCTTTACCCTTGTCTGCCTCGGTAGCGCAAGTGTCCTTGAACTTTTCGAACTCCACTTCCGTAAGTGTCGGATTTTCCTCCAGAATCTTGGACAGGGTTTCCTTAGCCTCAATAGCTCGTTTCACTGTCCCTTTCCAGGATGCCAAATCATTGCTGAACATGCCCATGGCGTGATTGTTAATCTTTTTCATCTTTGGATCATCCCACGGTTGTTCTATGTTATCATCCCGGTCAGGGAACTTGAATCTCTTGTGCAACTTCGTCAGGAGCAACTGCGTCAAATGTTCTTTACTCCTTAAGTCATCGTCGTTGACGCTCGCGCATTCCCTTAGGATGCATCCTACTTGGTTCCCATAGAACTTGCGAGGTTCTTCCGGCTCTAATGGCTCAAACTTGCCAGGTGCCATCTTTGTGATCACCAGTCGTCCAATCCCTAGTTTGTTAGGTTTTCATATCCGCTGCTTCCTCTACTTCTTCTTTTCGGTAGTGGCATCGGCACCCATACCTTCCCCGCTAGTATCTTCCCCGCTGGTACCTTTCCCGCCAGTCTCGGTGCCACCATCGGTCTCGGCGCCACCATTGGTGCCGGCGCCGTCGGTGTCGATGTCGGCGTCAGTACCATCATCGAGGCCGAGCTGCAAACCTTGACTTTGCAATTGCTTAGCAGTCAAATAGTCGAGGTACTCTTGTTCACCCTCGTAATCCATCTCGTCTGCATCTTGGTCAGAAGGCCCAGTTTCTTCGTTGTTCGACATGTTTCCTCTGATTAAGTCCACTCGTTTAATTCTAAAACTATGAAAAAAATGATAAATGACATAAAAAAGAAATCTATGTTTGCCGGAATGTCATTTCCCATCAACTCCCAACACTCGACATGCCAACTATCTAGCACAAATCATGCCAAAATGCACGAAAAAATTCGGCATGACCTTTGCTAAAAAACGAACATATCGAGCGCCTGAAATTCACTGGAACGGAAATGAATCAACATTCCAGCGTAACATAGGCCACTTGGATCATTTACCCTGCACATAATCATCATGTCCAAATTCCAAATATGACATGTCCAAAACATCACATGTCCACATATCACATGTCTACTTCAAATTTGCATATAAAAGGAAGAAAAATATAGAACTTGCAGAAAAAACCTAGCTAAATTCACAACTAAATATATAACCTAATTAACCATCTGCCCTAACTAAAACCTAAGTGAATTAACCAAAGAACCTAGCTACCAGAGAGAGGAGGAGCGGTGGGAGGCTTACAGAGGGTGCATGCCCGACGACGGCCGAGGTTGGGAGGGTTCGGGGTTCAGCACCGGGCCCGGAGCCGGGGTTGAGCGCCGGGGCCGGAGCCATGGTCGGGGCCGGGGCCGGAGCAGGCGCCGGGCCGGAGCCGGCACCGGGGTTGGGGTCGGGGTCGGGGGCGAGCGCAGGGGCGCGGTGAGGGCAGGGCTCCGGCGGCGCGATGGGGGAAGAGAGTGTGTGGGGATTTGGGGGAAAAGAGGCGAGATGAAGAGAGGAGTGGGGATTTTGGGGGTTAAGTGGGAATTGCAGTAGCACGTTTGGACAAAACGCGCTATAGCTACTCCAGGTAGCTATAGCTATTTTATGTAGAAACCGCTACTGCTATCTTGACTAGCTGTATCTCTTTTCTCACAAAAGTGCTGCTGCTATAACTAGTACCTATATAGCAGTTTTCCTGTTTCTTTCCTTCTATTTTCTTTTCCTTTATTTTCTCTTTTTTTTTCTGAGAGCAGTGAACGATGGGAAGGCGATATATATTGCATCATTTGACGGTTAAATATGTATACAAAATAGGAACATATATATTACATAATTGGACCCATGCATAATAATGGCTAAGTGTGCATACAAAATAGGAACATATATATTACATCATTTGACCGATAACATACGGTTCCTTAGCGTTGACGTTTTCGTTTTTGAGTCAGCTTCTTCCCCTTCTTGTTCGTTGAAGAATAATTGAGCCCCTCATTGTGACTTTGCCTTTTCCATGGAGTACGATTTTTCTTAGGTAATGTAGTATTGATTCTTCTTTTGACGTATACTTCATCATCATCCTCATCTTCCCTCATTGGGTTTTCTTTGAAATCTTGGAACAGTGAGGGCACCCCCCCACTGACCTTCCCTCATTGGGTTGCCGTACTGATCATAGTCTTCCTCGTTGGCGACTCCATCCATTCCAATGATGTTCCTTTTGCCTCTCCTCACAACAACACGGCTGGGATTGCACGGGTCGGTTATGAAGAAGCATTGTGTCATGTGCTTAGCATGTACCCATGGCTCGTTTTTTGCGATAGCATTCACGGTAGCTCTCTTGGCATCGGGTATAGTCATGGTAGTGAAATTCTGTTTTTCTCTTTCGACATTCTTAGCCCATCCGACACGGTACATCGTCGTGTTGTGCAGTCCAGAGCAGTCAAGCTCCCAGATCTCCTCGACCCTTCCGTAAAATCTTTCAGTTGCACCATTGTTGCTGCCGGTCATGCATTCCATCGTCACCCCTGAGTTCTGATCATCACTATCCATATCTTTGGCCTCCGTGTAGAATGTTTATCCATTGATATCGTATGCCTGATAGGTTACGAGGTTGGGCGAGGGGCCATGTGCTAAGGCGTATATGAGCAATCTGTCCTTGGAGCCCTCCTCCGGGGGATTAGCAATAATATGCTCTTTGAACCAATGCAGGAAAGTGGAGTTGTGCTCTCTAGTAACTTCGACGTCCATCCTGCATACCCCCGGTCACGATACTTGTTTGCGATAATTTCTTTGTGCATTGCCATGAAAGGATCTACCTCGTCTAGGTGTTGTAGCACTACCAAGTTTGCTCTATCAAAGTCGCTGTGTCGATCTGGGTATGCCATGTGCAGTTCCCTGCGACCGTTGGAGTGACCTTCTCCTTCGAGCCTCCCATCGTGCTTGTTAACGGGCAAACCAACACTAACACCAGGCGACTGGTCTGCGCCATATAGAAAATTCTCGCAGAAAGAGATGCACTCTTGTGTCAGATAGCCCTGGACGATGCTTCCATCCGGACGGGACATGTTACGAACGAATCCTTTGATGATCCCATTCATCCTCTCAAACGGCATCATGTTGTGCAGGAATGACGGCCCCAGGTCTATTATGTCGTCCACAATATGGACACACAGATGCACCATCACATCAAAGAACGCGGGCGGGAAGTACATCTCAAGCTCATTCAGTATCACAACGATCTCTTCCTGTAGCCTTCAGAGCTGCTTCACACTGATCGACTTTCGAGAGATGACGTCGAAAAAGTTGCAGATACCAATAAGCGTGTCACGGACGTGCTTATCCATTATCCCTCTAAGGGAAACAGGTAGTATCGGCATCATCATCACATGACAGTCATGGGACTTCATCCCGCTGAACCTTTTCTTGTCCGTGTCTAGATATCTGCTTATCTTGCCACAGTAACCGGAACTAACTTTGACTCCGGTAAGGCACTTAAAGAATTGATCGATCACAGCCTGACTTAAGGTGAAGCAAGAAGGGGGGCAATAATCCTCTTTCTTTATTTTGTTGCCCTTCTTCTCCCGCGCCTCTGTCCCCGTCTCTGCCTCGTCTGACTTTTTATGGGGCGGCATGTGCAGATCTTCCCTGATATTCAAATCTTGCAAGTCTTTTCTTGCCTTCAACCCATCCTTGGTCTTATCCGGCATGTTCATCAGTGTCGCGAGCAAGCACTCAAGGACATTCTTATAGATATGCATTTGATCAAGGCAATGAGGTGTATCGAGTTTGTGCCCATACTCCAAGTCCCAGAACATAGACCTCATCTTCCATACCTTCAGCAGCGGCTCCGGCGCCTTTTTCATCGTCTTTCCCGGCATGGGGCACTCCTTCCAGTTTTTCAATAGCTCATCGATTTTGGTGCCACTCTCCTTATGTGGAGGTCCTCGATGCTCAGCGTGAGCATTGAATAGATCTCCTCGGTTTCTCCACGGGTCGTCCTTTTCGAGCCATCTTCGATGCCCCATGTACATGATTTTCCCAGACCCGCCATCTTTCCTTGACGTTAGCTGCTGAGACGTTGTATCATCCATGCACCGCGTGCATCCGCAATATCCATGGCACACCTGGCCTGCGACATATCCATAACCGAGATAGTTGTGCACCGTCGTGATCAGCGAGGCTCTCATGTAGAAATACTCGCCTTTGCTGGTGTCCCATGCCTTGGACGGTGTTTTCCATAACGTGTATAACTCCTCTTGAAGTAGCCCAGATACAAATTAATATTATTTCCTGGTTGTTTCGTCCCTTGTATACGCATGCTCATGTGAAAGTACTTCGACTTCATGCACAACCAAGGGGGAGGTTGTACATCCATACAAACACAGGCCATGTGCTATGGTTGGTGTTCTGGTTGCCAAACGGATTCATGCCATCGGTACACGTGTCGAGCACGATGTTCCTTGCATCACATTCGAAATACCGATAGAAGTTGTTCAACGCTCTCCACTGGCTTCCATCCGCGATGTGTCTCAGCTTCGGATCATCTCCATTGTCGGGCTTCTTCCACTTCGCGTGCCAGCACATTAGCTTTGCTTCCTTGGGATCTACGAAATACTGCTGGAGACGGGGAGTGATCAGTAAGTACCGTACAACTTTCTAGGGACATTTCTTCCTAGCCTTCTTGTATCGAGAAGCATTGCACACCGGACAGCTTCTTTTTTCCGCATGCTCCTTCTGATAAATTATGCAATTGTTGATGCATGCATGGTATCTAACGTGCGGCAGATCAAGAGGGCACATGATCTTCTTGGCCCCATCAACACTAGTAGGACATAGATTCCCCGCGGGAAGAACATCCTTTAGGTACTTGAGATGCTCATCGAGGCTAGTGTTGGTCCATTTGTTTTTAGCCTTCGTCTTCAGGAGTTGGAGCGTGAAACTCAAGCGGGTCACCTCAGGATTCCAACCATCATACAATGGAGTGTTCGAGTCTACCACCAGTTGCTCCAGCTTAGCCTCCTCTCTAGAAGCAGCTCTCTCAGTACTCGTCTCCTTGCGAAGCAGTGCTTGAACATGAGGGTCCCGCATGATTGAACTTAGTACCGATGAACTCTGCTGTGTGGAGTCCATGTTCTCTCTGCTGCCATGTCCGACCCCTTCTCCTCCGCCATGTCCGACCCCTTCTCCGCCTCCATGTCCGGCCTCTTCCCCGCCACCATTATAGATCATCTCTTTGTCTTGCCCCATGTCGTCATTGCCTGCCCTGTCGGTGTCCTCAACATCGTCATCCTCATCTTCAATTATCCACCGAGTATGGCCATCCATGAAACCAGTCATGAGCAGGTGCGCTTCAACACGACCATCTTCATAGGGGTCGAGCCAAACTATTCCTTTGCATTTTCAACACGGACATAAAACCTCTGTCTAGTTATTTTCTTTCATGTGTTGCACCGCCGACCACAACCACCTGTCCACCATCGTTCCACTGACCATCATGAATGTCTGCACGGTAATAATACACAAATTTATTATAAAATGCGTGCATGCATCAAAGTCATACAAAAATTCGGCATGACCTTCCCTAAAAATAGGACATATAGATCTAGCGTCTGCCCGGAATTCGCCAAAACGGAAATAAATCGACATTTCGGCAAAACATAGGCAACTCAAAAGCACAATTTGGCATCAACTCATGACACACACACAATTTCCATCATATCATCCAATTATCATATCACACACACAAGCACATATTTCCATTTTGCAAAAGCATGAAATTTTAATCACCTCTATCTCGAGATCGAGCACGCGGTGGAGATGATGATGTAGGGAGATGAAAAGTGCACAAAGCTCTTCTTGACGAAGATAGATCTAGTTAGGGGCAAATAGGTCACTAAACTAAATGCTACATCTACCTAGCTAGCTAATTTGGAAGGAGACAATTTCAACTAGTGGAGGGGGAAGGAAAAAGAGAAAGGAGATGCATTAATGGAGGTGGTGTAGTTAGCTAGGAGTAATGAAGAGAGAGAAAGGTAGGTAGAAGAGGGAGAGTAATGGGGGGAGAAGTATTGAGGAAGAAGAAGAGTAAGAGAGGGAGGATGTGGGAGGTAGGGGAAAGGGAAGAGAGGAGATGGGGGAGGGGGGACGGGTGGAAAATGGTGGTGGTGTGCTGCGTCTTAGCAGTAGCGCGGGAGGAAAAACGTGCTACTGATAAGATCGTAGTAGCAGCGCGCTTTTCTCACACGCGCTACTGCTAAGCGAGGCCAACCGTGTGGCCAATTTCAAAATTAGCAGCAGCGACCGGAGTAAAAAGCGTGCTACTACTACTGCATTAGCAGTAGCGCATGTTGTGACACCGCGTTGCTGCTAAATTTAGGTTGGTGGGTACCGTCGGTCGATTTCTATGGCAGCGCGGTTTAGCCCGCACGCGCTACTGCTAATTTGTATCAGTAGCGAGTTTTTTGTACCCGCGCTACTGCTAATTAGCAGTAGCGCTTCTTTTTGTGCTGCGCTGCTGCTAAGATTCTGTGTATAAGGTTTTCCCTAGTAGTGTGCGGAAAGACACAAAACACTCATGACCTACTTATGCATACAATTATAATTAAATATAGTCTAAAAAGCTGTGCCGGCGGCCTTCCGACGATGGTCTTCTCGGACTCCATGATCAGCATATCACCCTTGCGGCCATTCAGTATGTTTAACTTACTAATCATCACACACGAGTACTCGCAGACGCATCGTGTGCGATACTCCTAGCCACCACAAGCAACAACTTTGCATTTTTTAAAGTTTTTTGTACGAACAGAATCACACATGAACACACATCTGGTTTACACGAATCGTTTGTGTTCTTTTGGCCGATCGCAAATGCCGCATATCACACACATCTTGTAAAGATGAACCGTTTCCGTTCTCTTTGCTAATCGAAAATAGTTTGTCCGAGTGAACCCTATGCCGTATATCACACACACCTTGATCTGGCTGACCATTTCTGTTGCATTCCCTAATAGCACACAGTTCATCGGAGGGAACTGTATGCCGTATATCGCACACACATTGATATGGCTGCCTGTTTCTGTTGTTCTTCCTCATCGCAAACAATTCTGCTGGATCAACCGTATGCCCTGCATCGCATACGCAACTAAAATCTGAACCATGTTTGATGCATCCATTATCGCAAACGTTTTAGACATTTTTGATGGTTCTCTGACACCACCGTTTGTGATTATTGCATCGCACATAGTTTCTCAATGGGTCACTGATCGTAGTGTGCGTTAGCAGCATCCTGCAGTAGTGCCAACACACCCAATACAATGGAAAATTGTATAGGTGCACTAGTTCGGTGAAGAGATGGTGATAAAAGTGTAGTATGGACAGTAGATATGAGTTTTTGTAGTGCGAACAATAAAAAAACAGCAAGGTAGCAATTGATAAGACGGAGCACAAACGGTATTGCAATGATGGAAAATGAGGCCTAGGGTCCATACTTTCGCTAGTGCAATCTCTCGATAGTGCTAACATAGTTGGATCATATGATTATCCCTCAAAGTGCAATAAAGAATCACTCCCGAGTTCCTATTAGCGGAGAACAAAAGATAGAAATTGTTTGTAGGGTACGAAACCACCTCAAAGCTATTCTTTCCGGTCAATCTATCCTAGAGTTCGTACTAGAATAACACAAAGCTATTGTTTTCGATCAATCTAACCAAGTGTTCATACTAGAATAACACCATATGACACACATCAACCAACTCTAATGTCACCTAGATACTCCAATGTCACCACGAGTATCCGTAAGTTAATTCTACGGTATGCATCGAACAACTGCATGATCATAATATTCAATCCACACAAAGAACTACAAGGGGACCCCTAAGTTTCTATCGGAGAAAAGATAATAAAAACCGCGGGAATCCGCAAGTTGAGTGCCATAATATATATCAAGTGAATCAATATGATACCCCATTGTCACCTCAAGTATTCATACGGCAAGACATACATCATGTGTTTTCAGATCTGAACATTCAATCCGACAAGACAAAACTTCAATGGGTAAAGACTCAATTCATCACAACAAGAGTAGAGAGGGGAGAAACATCATATGATCCATCTATGCTAACAAAGCCCATGATACACCAAGATCGTGACATCTCAAGATCACGAGAGAGAGAGAGAGAGAGATTAAACACATAGCTACCGGTACAAACCCTCAGCCCCGAGGGTGGACTACTCCCTCCTCATCGTGGTGGCCGCCGGGATGATGAAGATGGCCACCGGTGATGATCTCCCCCTACAGCAGGGTGCCATAACGGGGTCCCGATTGGTCTTCGGTGGCTATAGAGGCTTGCGGTATTCGAGAATTTATAGGGCTAAGAGGGGGTACAGGAGGCCACCGAGGTGGGCACAACCCACCGGGGCGCGCCTAGGGGCCCAGGCGCACCTTGGTGGGTTGTGCCCCCCTCGGGGCACCCCCAGGTGTTGTTCTGGCCCAATGGTGGTCTTTTGGTCCATAAAAAAATCCACAAAAAGTTTCACGTTGTTTGGACTCTGTCTGATATTGATTTCCTGCGATATAAAAAACAAGCAAAAAACTGCAACTGGCACTAGGCACCGGGTCAATAGGTTAGTCCCAAAAAATAATACCAAGCTACTTTGGCTTAGTGCAAAAGCTATGCAATGTCGCACCACAGATTGACATCCCGTAGCGCTCTGTATACATCGAGGGAGCTCGGATGGCCTTTGCAAAGATCGTGGTGCACTGGCTGAAGATCAAGCCAGCCGAGATGGCCACCGGACCCCCGCATCCTAGGAAGGAGCACATGCGCCCCGAGTAGTATTTCCCCATCGTAATGGATGATGCTCGGGCAATAGAAGCCCAGTGCCCAAAGGATGTAATTTATGAATGAGCATACTATCATGTATCAGATGATAGTTAAACTATTGTGCTTTATGATGCAGTTGCTTTGCATGGTATACCATCCTTTGTTTGTTTATTTTGACTCATGTGCGGCCGCTTGAATCTGAAAGTTACCAGTTGTTGGCTTCAGCCCCCTTGTAGATGCTACAAGGGGTGTTTCTACCTCAACAATGTAACCCTTAGCGGACGTCTTGGTGCCCAGATGCGGTACTGTTTAAGGGAAACGAGGCAATTAGACTATGCAATTTTAGTGCTTTCACTTGGCAATAGGAGCTTGACTGTGGGGGCCATGACTAGTCCCAGTTTTTTGTGATATTTTAAGGAACCAAGGTAGACACCATTATCACTTGGTTTGTGTAAAGACAAACCCTTGGTATAACATGGCGCAACCTCTATCGATTTGTAGTTTAACACTTGTCATTAGATCGCCAACCAGTTCTTGCTTATTATGATAGTCAGTTTTCGACTTTCTCCACTAAGGTACTTAACCAGGCAAGCTAGAAGTACAATCGTAGTGGTTCTCCCTTTACCCTCCTAACCGAACATGCAAAACGTAAGAGGGTAAACATAGGAGCAGGGCAACCCAACTATTGACGCAAGACTTAATTCAGAACCAATTCATATAATGCAATATCGGAGACGCCGGGCACATAAGATAGAAACTAGCGCCGGAGGGATGCATGGGGCGAGTTTAATACTCGATCCCCCGGTCTATTAGTCGATCACATCTAAAGAAAATATGTACTGAACTAGCTTGTTTCGGCATTGAAGAGCGGAGAGAGTTATGCAACATAAGTGACTGTAATTGGACCATAAAAAATGGTCTGTATTTCCGATAAACTTGTGATGTCTAACCCTACAATCCGAACTACCGAAGCAACTGTTCCAGATACTTTGTTTAAAAATAAACTTTATAGAGGAAAGGGGTTTACGCAGGGCGTTCATGAGTGTTTTGATGTCCCTACTATGCCCTGCTGCACATCTACGCCTTCGCTCTTGAGGGGAGGTGCTTCTTGAAGGAGATAGTGATCAGCGGGCGGTCCCTTTGTCAGGCCCAATATACGATCCTATCCGAGAGGAACTCGAAGGTCCCACCAAGGATAGATCCGCATATTGAAGACGCTTTTGTCAGGTCCCACCAAGGATATCATTACATCATACCATTCCATAATAGTCGGGGATACATACAAAGGCATACAATTGCCACATGAATACATCAAACATCATAAAAAGGAGCAGCATCCGACTACGAATGAAATCAAACAAAAAAGACAGACGACATCCACCCTGCTAGCCCAGGCTGCCGACCAGGAACCTATTCCCTGATTGAAGAAGAAGCAGAAGAACTCGAAAACAAGCAAGCATTGCTCTCACGTTAGATCATCGCATTACCTGTACCTGCAACTATTGTTGTAGTAATCTGTGAGCCACAAGGACTCAACAATCCCACCACCATGGGTAACAAGACTAGCAAAGCTTACTGGGTAAGGACTGGATAAGTGGTGAGGTTGCAGCAGCACTAAGAATTATATGGTGGCAAACTTATGAGTACAAGAATAAGATGAGAAACTACGCAAACATTCACAAACTAATAATGATCAAGAAGTGATCCTGAACTACTTACGTTCAAACATAACCCCGCCGTGTTCTCTTCCCGAACTTCGTCGAAAAGAGACGACCACAGTTACACATGTGGTTGGTTTATTTTAAAGAGTTTAGTGTCAAGTTTACTACAACCGGATATTAAAAACGCCCATCTGCCACATAACTGCGGGCACGGCTCTCGAAAGTTTAAACCCTACATGGGTGTCCCAACTTAGCCCATGATAAGCTCTCACAATCCGCGGAGACAATCCTCTATCTCGGAACAACCCGATCAAACTCGGGATCCCAGTGCACAAGACATTTCAGCAATGGTAAAACAAAACCAGCAAGACCACCTGGTGTGTCGACACCCCGATAAGAGCCGTGCGTATCTCATTCTCAGGACAACACCGCCTATGGGAAGTGGACAATAGCCAAAATACCATCGAGTTGCCTCGAAGCGGCACCGTCGACTGCTAGGTAGGTGGACCAACACTCATGAGGAACACTGGCCTAGTTTGTTGATTAAGAATCCTCAGGTGCTAGCCGGTCCCTAAGCAAGTTTATTTATTATTAGGCAAATGGTAAAACCAAAGTTGGGCCTTGCTGGAAGAGTTTTATTCAAAGCGAACTGTCAAGTGGGGGGGGCATAAATCCCGACCGCGTTAGGAACGCAAAATTCAAGGATCATAACACCTGTACGAAGGAAACTAAGGTGGCAAGAGTGGAACAAAACACCGAGCAAAAGGCCAAGCCTTCCACCCATTACCAAGTATATAAATGCATTAACTAAATAAGAGATATCGTGATATCTCATAATATCCATGTCCCAACATGGAACAACCTGCACTGCACCTGCAACTAGCAACGGTATAAGAGGGGCTCAGCAAAGCAGTAACATATCCAAACAATGGTTTGCTAGGCTGGTGGAAAGGGTTAGAGGCTGTCATGGCAATTTGGGAGGCTTGTTAAACAAGTGGTAGGTCGCGCGACATAGCGATAGCATTGGGACAACTAGCAAACCAATGATAGTAGTGGTATCCAGGATAACGTTCATCTTGCCTGAAGTCCCGCTTGAAAGAACATCGAGTCCATGAAGTAGACGAGCTAACGAAGTCGAACGAATCCTCACAATCGCAACGAAACCGAGAACTATCGAGAAGAAGCACAACCGGAAAGGAGCAAAAATCACGGTAAACACACAAGCAAAACAAGACATGATGCACAATCAAGCATGATGTGTGACAAGATTAAATGTAGTAACTCATGTCAAGAGATGATGAATAAAAGAACCCCACATGCAAGCCAGATTAAATGATGCCGGAAACAACACGTAACAATTTCAGAAAGTCCCCATATGCAAATTTTGAATTTGGTACTTTTATGAACAGAAAATTATGTTGAAGTGTTTAAATAGCAAGTTGAAGTGCACCATGATGATCTACACATTTTTCTAATTAAGTTACATATTAAATTCGTTTAATTCGGAGCTATGGTCTAGAAAATATGAGCTAAACAAGTTTAACATGGCATTGATGCAAAATGCATGCAAAACATCAACCAAAAGCACCCAAATCATGGATACAACAAGATAATATGAAACTACATGCAATTCTAAGCAAGTTTCATATAGGACATGATCAAACTGGAGCAATGGTTCAACACATACACACAATGCAAGTTTAAACAACAATCTTGCCAGACAACAACTAGGCATATGGCAAGCATCAAAACAACATGCTACAGGAACTATATGGGCACAAACTTGATGTGCATTTAAAGTAGAGATAACATGCTTCAAGACATCTTTACTAATCAGGTTCTTAAGCATAATGGTTAATTTAATATGATCAAAGCCAAATGCAAAGTTCTATTACAGATTAGGACTTGGTAAAAAACTGGGCATATGCATGAGCAGAGTTAATATGATGGCATGTTGGAGGCATGAAACAAATATGCCACGTTACTAGAACATGGCATCAAAACGCATAGGATGCTAGTATGGATCATGGAGCTCAAATAACACAACATGGCACATATATATAAGAGCAACATATTCATGGGAATCATCAAGACAAGATGCAAACATGAAATAGCAGATTCTCAGACTTGGTGAAAATATGGGAATGCAAAACAGTAACATTATGATGCTGACTTTGGAGGCACATAGCAGCAAGCACAACAATTTTAATAATTATGCAAAGGACATGAGCATATAGTATACATGACATAATTCCAATTAATCCATTGGCATAATTTATAAGATGCATAGATTAAGTACAATGAGTTTTGCAAAATGGAACATGTTGTTAGCAGATTGATAGATTTAGCATGATGACAACCTGAGAGCAAGTTTAAGTGAGGCTACAACAAGTTTACATGGCAACCAAGGGCATGGCATCAAATTAAACATAACATAGAGAAAATACATGAATAAATCATATGCATATGAGCTATGGGTTAGTGGCAAACATCATGACAAGACGACAAGTTTTATAACAGGTAGTTTTAGACTTGGTGAAATTAACAAGTCTGAAATCAACAACATTGACTAGGCATGTTTGCAAGCTTGTTGCACTCACCACAGTACATGTCATGGCATGAAATAAATACTACAAGAAATAGGACATGAAAATGCTCCAAACTCATGTAGACAAGATGCTCATATGCCATATGCATTAAATCACACAAAAAATAACAAAAGGGCAAGTTTTAATAGTTTTTAGCAGTTAACATCACTTAGCACTTTTACAATAGAGATTATGACTTGTAGATGAAATCTAACATGAATGCAACAACAACCATCATAAAGAGCATAAGGAGTAGATTGATTTACATATATAGATCATCTCCGTCGGACAAACATGCACAAAGTTACAGCAGGTCAAACATACATATGTGATGCTGAAAATACCGAGTACTTGGCAGAAATCGACCTCGAAGCAAACTGGACGAGACAGTTCGGGAATGGGCGGATCTGGGCCACTACCGTGTGTTTGGTTCGGGGTTGATGCGGTCCAGGGCGAGGACCGTGCAGATTGGCGGAAGCAATGGGCCGACTGTGGCAGTGGTGGAGCTCCGACGAGCTTGAGGCCAGTGGCAGCAATGGCGGAGGCTGGGGACACACATGACGACGAGGAAGGGACTGAGGCAGTGACGGGCACCATGCAGAGGGGCGGAGGAGGCCGAGGATGGTAGCTCGGGGTGGCCTTAGCCGGATCCCGCCGGATCCAGGCCGGAGATGGCCGGCGACAGCGAGGTGGCGCTGGGGGAGGGGATCGACTATAGGAGCTGGGGTCGGTGACAAGGCGAGGTAGCGGCATGAGGAGGGGCTTGGCCGGGTGGAAGAGGTGGCCGATGAGGGCGCTCCGGTGACGTGCGGCGACGGGGCGAGCTGCTCGGGCGCAATGGCGATGCGGGGAGGAGCTCGGGCTCGCGGCGATGGCATGAATGGGCCGGGCGGGGAGGTGGTTGGGGCGATGCAGGGACAAGTGGCGGCCTACGAGTGGCCACTGCCGACGGCTGGTGGCGGCGCAACCGATGGGAGGAGGCCAAGTGGCGGCGGGGCAGCGGCTATGCATGGAAACTGAGGAGGAGAAGGTGGAGGTGGCGGCTGGAGGTTGGAGGGGCACGGAAATTGAGGAGGCTAGGGCTAGGGTTCAAAAAATGGCATGGGGGAGGTGCTTAAATAGGCAGTGGGCTAGGTTAGGGTGTTTTTGTCCATTTTGGACCGTACGATCGTGATCGTGCGGCTCAGGACAGAGAGGACTAGGTGGGCTACAAGTGGCTGTGTAGAAGGCCGTGGGCTGTGGGAGGGAAGAAAGAGAGAGGCCCGACGACTATTTTCGGATACCGAAAACGTCTGATGTTTGACCGGCTATAGTGGCACTATATGTTTAACGATTGGGCTATCAAACGAGCTCCGAATGCGACCAAATTTGGCAGGCGGTCTACCTACAATATAACAAGACCGTATGACAACTTTCACCCCATTCTGTGAACATTTTTATCCCACATATAAAATAATGTTTCGGAGGTGCCACAGGCGCGTGCGAGTGTGGTTGGTCTTAGAACGTACAACGGAGAGAACTGGGGGACCCGAACGGATGAAAGTATTGAAAAACATGTAGATGAAGTGCACATGATGACATGGCAAAGTGCAACACGGAAGCGAATGACATGGCAACGACGGTGAATAAATGGAAGACATCTGGCGCATCGGTCTTGGGGTGTCACAACACTCCTCCACTAATAGAAGATCTCATCCTGAGATCTTAGGAAGGCAACGAGAGAGGAAGAGGAATATGAAAAGGTAAAATACAGATCAAGAGAGAATATGAAAGCAGTCAAGAGCAGTCGGGTAGAAAGGAGGAACGACGATTATGATGAGAATCAAAAACTCAAGGAATAAGATATACTCTGAAACCACTCCGGTTAGAACAAGATAGAGAAGGAATAAGAATGAAAGAATTGGGATAGCATCACGATATAAGAGAAAAGGAGAGGTAGACAAGATAAGAGATTCGAAAATAGGACACCACACTCCAGTAAATGAATAAACAAGGAAATAAAATGGTCTTAGAGGAATGAGATAATGGGTTGAAGAGAGCAACATCACCATGCCTCCGGAACGAGAGAAGAGAAAGTAAATCATTGGAAGGAAAAGAAAGGAGAAAACAAAAGGCAACTTCCACCATAATTGAATTGAGAAGCATCCTTGCAAGGAAGGATTGAACGGACTTGTTGGAAATTCAACAACGAAAAGAATAAGCTTGTTGTGGGCTTATGGAAAACATCTCAAATTTATGAAGTGATAACCGGCCACAAACGAAAATGATTGTTTGCTTGAGACGAAAGAAAAGATGCGAAACAACATGTTTGAAAGAGAAGGAAGAATTAGTTGCACTACGGTATGCAAGAAGAGGGATACTTGAGCTCCAACAAGAATCTTTACGGACATGAAGAATGAATTAAATTCTTGACAAGAATGAGTTAAATCCTTTATGAACCACCGTGAAGAACTCCGGTAAACAAAAGGATTAAAGAAACAAATATTGAAAAGAACAAGATGAAGTCTTGCTATGATTTAGATGGAGCTTCCCGATGAGACAAGCGAGGAAACATGGAACTCTAGAAAAGAAAGATGAACAACTTAGAAACCGAGAAATTATTCATCATGAACAATCTCCAAAGGGAGGAATTACTTGACCATGATGAAATAAGAATAAGAATTACGTTATGCTTATCCTCATAAAATTTAATTGACGACAAACGGATTTGGCATGCAACTTATTCCTCTTGAAAAGTTTTGAGGGGAGATATAGCACAAACTTGTGAAGGTCTTCAATGAACCAAATGAAAACAAAGAAAGAAAATGGAATGAATCACCGGGAATAAGAATATTTAGATGCAAAATAACGAAGAGATCACGAGCTGACTAAAGACTACTTGATTGAAGCACCAGAAGAATATGGAGACGAACGAAGAGGCATCAATTCTGAATAATTTGAGAACGAAGCTGAAAACATAGAACAAACAAATCTTCTGGAATGATGGCCTTTGGATGATCTAGAAACAAGGGCAACTCCTAAAATGTTTTGGATAAGTTTGAAAGACTGCTCACAATCACAAAGAATATTGAGATAATATCTTGAAGCTTGAACCGTGAATCTTCACGTGAACAGACAAGATTTAAGAGAAATTCTTCTTTTGGTCTTCAACACTCAGGAGACGATGAGGAACACCACCAAAATTATTGAGACACTCCGGAACAATGCATAGAGAGCGAAGGATGAAAAGATTTTGAAAACGATCTTAGAGGATACATTTGACTGATGAGAAATCATTCCAACGTCGAACATGGAAGGAATGTGAGAATAACTCTGGAATAATTACAAGATCCAGCTAAGATCATGGGGATAAACCTGTGGGTTAGGGCCCACTGAAAAGAAGCACAGTTGAAAATGATTCAAGAAGATAGATGGTGCACCGAAACAATCGAAAGAGTTCAGTGAGGTGACAACCTCGTATTAATTTGAACACAAATCTTCTGAAATATCTTCAGCACTCCGGAACGATTAAATGGCAAGAGGCAAATGAGCACGGGGAAACACTTGACTCAAGGAAAGGAATATGATCAACCCGGAAAACTAGCATTGGATCCACCATAGAAGAAGAGACGAAGAATGATGAACTAGAACCTTTGAGTATCTTCACGAAGAATTCTCTGGATGAAACTTGAAGCAAAAGAACAAAGAGACTTCATATGAATAGAATGGATACTTGACTCGCGATTTAAGAGTCCGCGAAGAAAAGAGTGGGAGGGTGGGAAAAGAAAAACAAATTGATGTCGAAACAAACTCCGGAAGAAAACTGAGAATCGAGCTTACAAAAGATGAAGAGGATCGAATAACTCAAAGATAAGTGCACCGGTTGAACAAAGTATAGCTAACGAATGAAAACACCTGCGTGATCCTAGAGAAAGTTAGAATTTGAAGAGTAGAATAATCAAAAAACCTACGTCACGATTCCTTACCAGAGCAACGAAGGGGATAAGGAGTAAAAATAATTCCTACTCTCCGATATAACTAGACTGCAAAATTAGTTTTTTTCTCTAGACTCAAAAACGGCCAAACTACGACCAAACAAGGGGCTCCTATGGTCGGTCGAGGCTCTAATACCAATTTGTCACGCCCAACAAGCGATCATATCCGAGAGGAACTCGAAGGTCCCACCAAGGATAGAGCCGCATATTGAGGACGCTTTTGCAAGGTGGATATCATTACATTGTACCATTACATAATAGCTGGGGATACATACAAAGGCATACAATTTCCACATGAATACATCAAACATAATACATAGGAGCAGTATCCGACTACAGATGAAATCAAACGAAAAAGACAAACACATCCACCCTGCTAGCCTAGGCTACTGACCAGGAACTTATCCCCTAATCGAAGAAGAAGCAGAAGAACTCGAAAACAAGCAATCATCACTCTCACGTTATCATCGCATTACCTGTACCTGCAACTGTTGTTGTAGTAATCTATGAGCCACGAGGACTCAACATTCCCATCACCATGGGTAACAAGACTTGCAAAGCTTAATGGGTATGGAATGGATAAGTGGTGAGGTTGCATCAACACTAAGCATTATTTTGTGGCTAACTTACGAGTATAAGAATAAGATGAGAAACTATGCAAACATTCACAAACTAATAATGATCAAGAAGTTATCCTAAATTACTTACGTTCAAACATAACCCCACCATGTTCTCTTCCCGAACTTCATTGAAAAGAGACGATCATAGTTACACATGCGATTGGTGTATTTTAAAGAGTTTAGTGTCAAGTTCACTACAACAGGATATTAAAAAATCCCATCTGCCACATAACCGCGAGCACGACTCTTGAAAGTTTAAACCTTGCAGGGGTGTCCCAACTTAGCCCATGATAAGCTCTCACGATCCACGGAGACAATCCTCCATCTCAGAACAACCCGATCAAACATGCACAAAGGTATAGCAGGTCAAACATGCATATGTGATGCTGGAAATACCGAGGACTTAGCAGAAAACGACCTCGAGGCAAACTGGATGGGACGGTTCGGGAACGGACGGATCCGGGCCGCGACCGTGAGTTTGGTTCGGGGTCAACGCGATCCAGGGCCGGGACCATGCACATCGGCGGAAGTAGAGGGCCGACCATGGCAGTGGTGGAGCTTCGGCGAGCTTGAGGCCGGCGGCATGAGTGGCGGAGGCCGGGGACGTACTAGAGGATGAGGCAGGGACTAGGGCGGTGATGGGCACCGTGCAGCGGGGCGGAGGAGGCCAGGGATGGTGAACCGGGGCGGTCTTGGCTGGATCCCACCGGATCCGGGCCAAAGATGGCCGGCGACAGCGAGGTAGCGTCGGGGGCGCTCGGTGCTAGGAGCTTGGGTCAGCGACGAGGCGAGGCGGCGGTGCAAGGAGGGGCTCGGTCGGGTGGAAGAGGTGGCTAGAGGGGATGCTCTGGTGGCGCGCGACGGCAAGGCGAGCTGCTCGGGCGCGGTGGCGATGCGGGGAGGAGCTCGGGATTGCGGCAGCGGTGCGAACGGGTCGGGCAGTCCTCCAGGGCCGCGACATCGGGGAGGTGGTTGGGGCCTATGCGGGGATGCATGGCATCCTGCGAGTGGCCGTAGGCGAAGGTTGGTGGCGGCGCGACCGACGGGAGCAGGCCAAGTGGCGGCGGTGTAGCGACTATGCACGGAAACTGAGGAGGAGAAGGTGGAGGCTGGAGGTTGGAGGGGCGCAGAAATTGAGGAGGCTAGGGCTAGGGTTCCAAAAATGGCATGGGGGAGGTGCTTAAATAGCCAGGGGGGCTAGGTTAGGTTTTTTTGTCCATTTTGGACTGTACAATCGCGATCGTGCGGCTCCGGACAGAGGGGACTAGGTGGGCTGCAGGTGGTTGTGTAGAAGGTCGTGGGCTGCGGGAGAGAAGAAAGAGAGAGGCCAGGCGACTGTTTTCGGATACCGAAAACATCTGACGTTTGACCGGCTATAGTGCCGCTATATGTTTAACGTTTAGGCTATCAAACGAGCTCCGAATGCGACGAAATTTGGCAGGCGGTCTACCTACAATATAACAAGACCGCACACTAATTTTGACCCCATTCCGAGAACATTTTTATCCCACTTATAGAATAATATTTTGGAGGTGCCGCGGGCACGTGCGAGTGTGGTTCGTCTTAGAATGGGCAACAGAGAGAACTGGGAGACCCGAACGGATGCATGCTTTGAAAAACATGCAGATGAAATGGACATGATGACATGGCAAAGTGCAACACGCAAGCGAATGACATGGCAATGATGACGAATAAACGGAAGACATCTGGTGCATTGGTCACAGGGCTCATTGAGGGAGTCCTGGATTAAGGGGCATCCGGACAACCGGACTATATACTTTGGCCGGATTGTTCGAGCGTGAGGATACAAGACTCAAGACTCCGTCCCATGTCCGGATGGGACTCTCCTTTGCGTGGAAGACAAGCTTGGCGATCCGGATGTTATATTTTCTTCTTTGTAACCGACTCCATGTAAACCCTAGCCCTCTCCGGTGTCTATATAAACAGGAGAGTTTAGTCCTTAGAGGGACGATCACAATCATAATCATCACAGGTTAGCTTCTAGGGTTTAGCCTCTACGATCTCGTGGTAGATCAACTCTTGTAATACCCATATCATCAATATCAATCAAGCAGGAAGTAGGGTTTTACCTCCATCCAGAGGGCCCGAACCTAGGTAAACATTGTGTCCCTTGCCTCCTGTCACCATCAGCCTTAGACGCACAAATCGGGACCCCCTACCCGAGATCCGCCGGTTTTGACACCGACATTGGTGCTTTCATTGAGAGGTCCTATGTGCCGTTGCTACCAGGCTCGATGGCCCATCTCATTGTCAAGGACAACATCACCTCTGGGGAGCGCTGGCGGTAGGCCAGACTCTCCGATTAGGCAGCTTCGTCATGGCCGGCCGATCGGCTTCCGCGCCGATGATGACCTCTCAAGTCATCAAAAACAGCCTCCACATCAATTCGGAACTTGCCAAACAGATGAATCCGATAGAGCTCTCCTCCTTCAATGAGCTCTTGGATCGCATCGCCACTTTGGGAGTCACTATAGACTATGATCGGGTCGGGCTGAAACCCGACCAGAGGGATATTAAATCCCCACCGGTCACCCACGAGATAGCGGTAGTGGAGGAGCCGCATACAGATTATCCCTCTATTTTGAGGATGAATTATGTCCGGATTACCGAGCTCTCTGAGCCAGATACCCGCTCGCGGGAAAACATGACCTAGACCCCGGATTTAGAATCGGGTATCGGACCGAAAAAATCGGGCAGCACTCCGGATCCCGGGCTATCAAGCCCGGAAGCTCCTCTGCCCCTGGGCGTTAGATCGGATAAGAATCCAGATTCAGCTACACCCACCCACCCGGACTTAAACCATCTCTCCCATATCAGACAAGAGCCCCAATAGACAGTACATCGCTATTGGGCTAGATTCCTCCTTGTGCTAAACAAGGTAAAGGACTGTCGTGAGGAAGATGCAATCTCACTTTTCTGCAAAAACTACACAAACAAAGGGATCCTTAATGCTATAAGTCGCCGTGACATAGCACACTTTGCTAATTTAGCAGCCATAGTACGGAAGTACTATGCAATGGAGAGCGCCTGGAAAACCCAAGCAGAATTTTGGGATAGTCCGGCTCTCACTAAAACCTTTGTCCAAACTAAACAGGCGAACTCTCGTAAGTCAGCCGATCCGATCCCCAAGAAACCAAAGCCCACCCCAGGGCGTGGAACCGTATTGGAAGAATGGCTCAATGGGCCATGTAAACTCCACACCATGCCGGACACTACACCAACACATAGCCTTAGAGCATGTTGGATGCTCCGGCAGGTAGCAAAAAGTGGCGAGGATCTTCTTGTAACCCATAAAGCAGAACAACATCCCGCCAAAGAAAACAATACAGTAATAACGGTCTTCGAGACTTTCGCCTCAAACAATAGGCGCAAGCAAGCTCATCAAAATTTCGCTGAAATTTTCCATGTGGCAAACATAAATCCGTGGAACGACACTGCTATAACTTTCAGTGCCAGTGATGAGCCTCAATTCCAGACAGTCCGGGCACCAGCCGCTTTAGTCCTTAGCCCAATTGTGGACGACTTTCGGCTCACTAAATTACTCATGGACGGCGGAAGCGGATTAAACTTGATCTACAAAGAAACACTCAACAAGATGGAAATTGATAAAAGCCGCATTGAGCAAAGTGGCACAACCTTCAGGGGAATCATCCCTAGCCGGGAATCACGGTGTGCAGGAAAAATCACACTTGATGTGGTATTCGGCACTCCGGAGAATTACAGGTCCGAAGAAATCACATTCCAAGTGGCTCCTTTCAGCAGCGGATACCACGCCATTTTAGGGCGGGACACGTTCACAAGCTTTCAAGCTATACCCCATTACGGGTACATGAAGCTTAAAATGCCCGGGCCCAATGGAATCATCACTCTAGCCAGTGATCCGGACGTTGCACTTCGCGCCGAAAACAAAACTGCAGCACTAGCCTTGGAAGCATTATCCAAAGCTCTAGCAGCCGAAGAACTAACAACGCTGCATGCCACCGTGGACAAGGAAGACGTGATACTCGACAAGCGACCCAAGTCCACCTCATTTAAACCCGCAGATGAGATAGTCAAATTCCAGGTCCATCCAACGGACCCCACGAAGACAGCTTCCATTGGGACACAGTTGAGCCCCACAATGGACGCCGCACTGCGAGACTTCCTACGCGAGAATTGGGACATTTTCGCCTGGCACCCCTCGGACATGCCGGGCATCCCATGCAGACTAGCCGAACACAACCTCAATATACTAAAAGGATACAAGCCTGTCAAACAAACTCTAAGGCGCTTTTCAGAGCCCAAACGGCAAGCCATGGGGGAAGAGCTAGCCAAGCTACTCGAGGCCGGATTCATCAGAGATATCAAGCATCCGGACTGGATGGCAAATCTAGTAATGGTACCAAAGAAGGACAAATCCTGGCGCCTATGCGTCGACTTCAAAGACCTCAACAAGGCTTGCCCCAAGGATCCCTTCCCCCTCCCTCACATTGACCAAATCATCGACGCCACCGCAGGACACGACTCACTGTGTTTCCTTGACGCATACTCTGGATACCATCAAATAAAGATGGCAGAGTCCGACCAAGCTGCAACGGCTTTCATAACACCATATGGTCCTTTCTGCTTCAACACTATGCCTTGCGGGCTTAAAAATGCCGGCGCAACCTATCAGCGCATGATTCAAACATGCCTGGAAAAGCAAATCGGCAAGACAGTGGAGGCATATGTGGACGATATGGTCATAAAAAAAGACACGTCGAAACCCTAATAGACGACTTGAGGCTTACGTTGGATAACCTCCGAACATACAACATCAAGCTAAACCCGGAAAATGTGTTTTTGGCGTGCCCTCTGGGAAGCTGCTCGGCTTCATTGTTTCCAATAGAGGAATTGAGGAGAATCTGGCAAAAATCCGAGCTCTGTCGCAGTTGGCTATCCAAACAGACCTCAAGCATATCCAGAAACTAGCTGGATGCATGGCTGCTTTAAGCCGCTTTATCTCCCGGTTAGGAGAAAAGGCATTACCTCTTTACCGCCTTCTTCGGTGCAACGAACACTTCGTGTGGACGGATGCAGCCGCGGCCGGACTGGACGAAATAAAGACCTTATTGGCTAGTAGTCCAGTCCTTATAGCGCCAAATATTGGCGAACCTATGCTGCTGTAAATAGCTGCAACACATCAAGTTGTAAGCGCAGTGCTCGTCGTCGAACGAGAGGCTGACGGATACAAATTCCCGCTCTAGAAGCCGGTATATTACGTATGCACGGTCCTCACCCCATGCAAATCCTGATACCCACATTATCAAAAGATAGCATACGCGGTCTTCATGGCATCCCAGAAGCTATGACACTACTTTCAAGAGTGTTCGATTATGGTGGCCTTCGAAGTACCACTCAACGACATAATAAATAACCGCGACACTACGGGCTAGATTGCTAAATGGGCCATCGAGCTCCTTCCGTTTGACATTACATACAAACCACGGCAGGCCATCAAGTCGCAAGTACTGACCGACTTTGTCGCCGAATGGACAGAAGCCGAACTCCCTAAAGAGTACGGTGCATACTATAACTGGATCATGCACTTCGACAGATCTAAAATGATGGCCGGATTGGGAGCAGGTGTAGTCCTGACGTCTCCCACCGGAGACACAGTCCAATACGTACTCCAGATACTATACACAGACTCCAACAACACAGCCGAATACGAGGCTCTGTTGCATGGTCTTCGGATGGTAGTCTCTATGGGCATTCAACGCCTAGAGGTGCGCGGGGATTCAAACCTCGCAATATCACAAATAAACGGAGACTTTGATGCCAAGGATCCGAAAATGGTGGCCTACTGTAATGCCGTCCTCAAAATGTCATCTCGGTTCGAGGGGCTTGAATTCCGCCATGTGGCTCGAGAAAACAATCAAGCGGCGGATATCCTTGCCCGCATCGGCGCTAAACGCGACCCTGACCCACCTAACATATTCCTGGAAAGGCTGTTCAAGCCATCCGTGGTATGGGAAGGGGAGTCCGGCAACACTAGCACGGATCCGAACACACCCCTAGATTCCGAACCATCAGACGTAACCGAAGGCTCCGCCACCGAAATAACACCTTCGGCCCACGAAATCATGGTTGTAATCGCCTCGTGGACTGAGCCTTTCTTGGCCTACCTAAATAGGCAGGAGCTCCCCGAGGACCAAAATGAAGCATGTTGCATCGTGCGGTGTTCTAAAGATTACAAAGTCCACGAGGGGGAACACTATAAGAAAAGTGCGACCGGAGTACTCCAAAGGTGCATCTCCAAAGAGGAAGGGCGACAGCTCTTGGCTGAAATCCATGCTGGACTCGGCGGACTCCACGCGGCGGCTCAGGCACTTGTCACCAAGGCCTTCCGCACAGGCTTTTATTGGCCTATATCCCGAGCAGACGCACACGACCTTGTCAAACACTGCGTCGGTTGCCAGCTCTTGGCCAATCAGAGCCACATGCCCCCTACCGCTCTCCAAACAATCCCCATCACTTGGCCCTTCGCAGTCTGGGGGCTGGATATGGTCGGACCACTTAAGGGGGAAGCCACAAGAAAAAATACTTGTTGGTCATGTAGACAGGTTCACCAAATGGATAGAAGCCAAACCAGTCAAAACGGCCGAATCCGGACCAGTGATAGACTTCATATCCAGGGTTGTACACCGATACGGCGTCCCCCACAGCATCATCATAGACAATGGCTCAAACTTCACAGCCGATGAAGTAAAAAATTGGTGCAGCAACATGGGCATTAAGCTCGATTACGCCTCCGTCTACCATCCCCAAACAAACGGCCAGGTCAAACACGCAAATGGTCTCACCATGAGCGGCATCAAACCCAGACTAGTGCAATCCTTGACAAAATCAGACACGCACTGTGTCAAGGAGCTCGACTCCGTACTCTGGGGGCTGCGGACCACACCGAATCGCACCACCGGATATACACCATTTTTATGGTGTACGACACAGAAGCAGTACTACCCTGCGACATAATACATGATTCGCCTCGCGTGCGCATGTACGAAGAAAAGGAAGTCGAGTTGGATTGACAGGACAACTTAGATGCCCTGGAGGAGGAGCGCGACGTTGCAAAAGCCCGTTCCGCATTCTATCAGCAGTAGGCTCGAGGGTACCAAAGCAGAGAAGTGCGGGCCAAAACTTACAATATTGGCAAACTCGTTCTACGCCTACCGGAGAAGAAGAAGGACAAGATTAAACCTCAGTGGGAGGGTCCCTTCGTTATTGACAAAGTTCTCATCGGAGGAGCGTACTGCCTACGTAATGCATCCGATAACAGACTCGAGCCAAACCCATGGAACGCGGCCAGACTTCGGAGATTCTACGTCTAGCGCCGAACTCAGTGTTTGTCTCCTTACCCCCCTCCTTTTTAATTATGTTCCCTCCTTTTTCCTTTCTCGACCTTTTTCCTTCTTCACACAAAGTACTCAATATAGTGCGGACACTCAGATCACTCCGGCCACACTATGTGTGCAAGCTATACCTGGGGGCTTCCTATACGGAAGCTAAATAAAATTGCTTCATGGCTTCTTGCCTACCACATATGCATTCTTTTTCCATATGTGCCCTTTTTCACCATTATATGCATCGATATGACTTAAGATGTGGCCATACTGGGTTGCCTGGCTCTTGTGTTTATGCCCTACGTTCCCGTTAATTTGGCTAGGGCATAAGGGGAGCACCTCTGCGATTGTTACTGCCGGTTCAGCCGGATGTGTACCTCAGACTGGGTGAAGCCGAAAGCTAGTGTTCTTAAGGCAATATTCGGTCGGTGAACAAAAGATGTTTTTTGTTTATTACAATATGAACCCCAGAAGTTTTTGTATCCTGCGTCCCTGTTCGCAGTTCGGACATGTACATAGTTGCATGCGCACCCAGGGAAAGGAACCCCTAACGGAACTATTCTCCCTGGAAGATGTTTCCTACTATCCATGTAATATAACATAACTAGTTGGGTACTTGTCTGTTCAAGCACTTATGACCCCTATGACTGGTTTCCATGCATACCCCGGTTCTGTATAACTGAGCAGGTATTCGGATGCACCCCGGACTGTCGGATCTGGGGGCTGAAGCGAAAAGGTCCGCCATGACAAATGATTTTAATCCGGCTAGGGACTACATATGTCCAATGAATTACACAGTAACTTGGACTAACTATATTCCTCCTCTATACCTTCCAATAGGCTATCTAGTTTACAATCCTGTTGGGAATATTTTGTGGCTAAAGCTACCTGGTCATACACCAGACTCACGGGAATTTCTTGCCCATCTGGCCCCGCCGGTCCGACTTCGGCCATATGGTTCGGGTCAAGCTTGGTATAGTGCGTCTTCACCATAGCCCAGGCTTCTCTTGCGCCTTGTCGGTAGGGTGACATCTTCCACAATCGGAAGCGCCGCCATGCTCCTTGGAGCATTTCCACGAGCTCCCCCATGCCTTTTGGCAGGAGGCTTGATGGCCACAAGTCCTGGGCAATACCCTACATCACCTGCCGAGCTCGCTCGTGTAGCTGTGAGAGGTCTTGTAGCAAATCGCCTGCAGACGCGGGCATCTCTTCTTCAGGGCGGCCCGTCAACATACCTACAGAATAAAAATTCGTTCACTATGCTTCCTCGCCGAGCTGTAATACAGTCCGTCTAGGCACTTACCATAAATGCTGCGACGAAGCCTTTTGTTCTCCTTCACGGAGTCTGCCAGCTGAGCATGAGCATCTTTTAATTCGACGCCCAGCCGGATATTGGCATCTTGAAGATTGTTCTTCTCCTGCCTAACTTGCGTAAGTACACGCTCGCCAGCTTTTAGCTGCCTTTGGAGATGTGACTCGTTATCTCTTACGACCTCCGGATTCACCCCGGGATTGTCTGCGGAATTTTCTGTTAGACTCATCATACAAGCCAGTTACTAACTGGTACATTTCCGTACAATTGAGACAAATGTTACCAGATGAGGCCTTCTGGGATTCCTCTAACTTGGCAATCGTGGCCCTCAGCTGGGTCTTGCACTCCTCCAGCTCTCGAGACAATTGGGTATTATTATCTACAAGGACATGTGCATAAATTGATCCTTAAAACAGTTGTTCCAACCGTTTCAAGTCAGGGGCTACTGCTATACATGCTTATCAAATTTTCTTACCCGTATATCTTTGGCATACTGGTCCGTCACTCAGGCAAGCCTGCCTTGAGCAGCTCGGATGTATGTGTCTCCCGAATTGAAAGCATTAAATGCCTCTTCGGAAAAGATGTTGTTGCGAAGTACGACCCGTCGGCGCCGGTGATTCATGGGGCTGTCTACTTCGGAATTCATGGCGGAGAGCATATTCGTATCCTCTGTCGAAGGACAATTCGGCTCGGCCCCGCGTCCGCCTCCTCTCTCGAAGCTGGTTCTGGAATCCGGCTGGTGGAGGCGTGATTGGCAGGATCTCCGGACATAGTCTGGCTACTCCTCTTTCTGCCAGGACACGATGGATGCTGTTACATTCCAAACACAATAATCACATAGCAGGTTTTTACCATACCTCTGTAGTGGTGTTTTGGCTCTAACCGCCTTCCTCTTAAGCCTGCCGGATCCGGACGCCCTTTGCCGACGAGTCCCCAGGGGCTCGGCGCCGCGCTCTGGCCGTCGTCTATGCAAAAATACGACACGTCAGGTATAAGGCATGGCATCAGAAAGGAGTCCTCTTCGGAGGATAGGGTTCCTTTTGCTTGGCCTACACGCGATGTAGGTAGCAGTCCGGGATAGTTGGCGATAGTAGCCACTGAGGAGCCATCATAGCTCGCCTGATAAAATATCCCGTTGATGAGTTCCACAGTAATATCCGGATCTTCTTCGAGTCCTGGATCAAAGGCCCTACCGGGATCCTCTGGCTGCGGGGAGGGGCTGGAGATTCCTTCTACGGCCCTTGAGGGAGTCTTGGACTAGGGGGTGTCCGGATAGCCGAACTATCATCATTGGACGGACTCCAAGACTATGAAGATACAAGATTGAAGACTTCGTTCCGTGTCCGGATGGGACTTTCCTTGGCGTGGAAGGCAAGCTTGGCGATACGGATATGTAGATCTCCTACCATTGTAACCGACTCTGTGTAACCCTAGCCCTCTCCGGTGTCTATATAAACCAGAGGGTTTTAGTCCGTAGGACGAACAACAATCATACCATAGGCTAGCTTCTAGGGTTTAGCCTCCTTGATCTCGTGGTAGATCCACTCTTGTACTACCCATATCATCAATATCAATCAAGAAGGAGTAGGGTTTTACCTCCATCGAGAGGGCCCGAATCTGGGTAAAAACATCGTGTCCCTTGTCTCCTGTTACCATCCGCCTAGACGCACAGTTCAGGACCCCCTACCCGAGATCCGCCGGTTTTTACACCTACATTGGTGCTTTCATTGAGAGTTCCTCTGTGCCGTCGCAATCAGGAAGGATGCCTCGTCCCGTCTTTAAAGACAGTACCGTTGCCAAAGGAGCTTTGGCCACCGGCCAAACTATCCGGCTAGGTGGTTTTCTTATGACCGCCTGTTCGGTCGCCGCGCCGACAATGACCTCTCGGGTCATCAAAAGTGATCTTCACGTCAACTCGGAATTCACCAAGCAGCTAGATCCGATGGAGCTCTCCTCCGTAAATGAGCTCTTGGATTGCATCGCCGCCCTTGGAGTCGCTACAGACTACGATCAGATTGGGCTTAAAACCGATCTAAGAGAGATCAACTCTCCCCAGGCTACCCACCACATTGTTGTGGTAGAGGAACAGTGCGGCGACTCTTCTTCTATATTAAGGACCAGTTATGTCCGGATTCCTGATCCTTCCATGCCGGATTCCCGCGGAGGGACGGATGTCAACCAAGTACTGAACCTAAAGTCAGGTAGCGGGCCAGATTCGTTGGACAACATCCAGCAATCCAAGCTTCCAAGTTCGGAAACTTTTCGGCCCTTGAGCCTTAGATTGGACGGGGTTCCGAATTTAATTCCACCCGCCCACCCAAACACAAGTGATCTATCTCGAATCCGGCAAGAGCCCGCTGAAACAATACATCATTACTGGGCTAGATTCCTCCTGGTTATGGACAGGATAAAGGACTGCCGTGAGGAAAGCACAATCTCAATTTTCTGCAACAATTGCACGGACAAGGGAATCATGAACACCATAAGTCGTCGTGAAATTACATGCTTCGCCGACCTGGCGTCCATAGTATGAAAGTAGTGTGCGATGGAGAGTGCCTGGGAAACCGAAACCAAATTTTGGGACAATTCGGCTCCGAACACAACCCTAGTCCGAAATAAAAGGGTGCATCATATTCAGGCACCTGGGTTAAAAACCAAAAAGCAAAAAACCCCTAAAGGGCATGGAACCGTACTAGAGGGATGGCTCAGCGGACCCTGTAAAATCCATAGTACAGAGGGCGCCACTCCAACACATAGCCTTCGAGCATGTTGGATACTACGGCAGGTGGCCAAAAGTGGCGAAGAGCTTCTAGCCCCAGAGAACCAGCCCAGCAGTACCAGTACCGTATTAACAGTCTTCGAGACTTTTGCATCAAATAATATGCAGAAACGAACACTCCGCAGCCTCGCCGAAGTCTACCAAGTAGCAACAATAAATCCATGGAGCGACACGGCTATTACCTTTAACACCAGTGACGAACCTAAATTCCGAACAGCCCGAGCACCAGCCGCATTGGTCCTCAGTCCAATAGTGGACGACTTTCGCCTTACTAAGGTACTCATGGATGGCGGCAGCGGATTAAACCTCATCTACGAGGAAACCCTTCGAAAAATGGAAATAGACTGGAGCCGCATTGAGCAAAGCAGCACAACCTTTAGAGGAATAATCCCTAGTCGGGAAGCACGCTGCATAGGAAAAATTACACTGGATGTGGTGTTCGGCTCGCCGGACAATTACAAGTCCGAGGAGGTCACGTTTCAAGTGGCCCCGTTCAGCAGCGGATATCATGCTTTGTTAGGGCGAGAGGCATTCACAATTTTTTAAGCTATACCCCATTACGGGTACATGAAGCTCAAAATGCCCGGGCCCAACGGAATCATCACTCTTACCAGTGATCCGGACATAGCACTCCGCACAGAAAACAAGACAACTGCACTAGCCCTAGAGGCACTATCCGAAGCCCTAGCGGCCGAGGAACTCACCGCGCTACGCTCCATGGTGAACATGGATGATGTGATACTCGATAAGAGATCCAAGTCCACCTCTTTTAAGCCAGCGGACGAAATAGTCAAATTCCAAGTCCATCCAACGGACCCCACAAAGACGGCCTCCATTGGGGCACAATTAAACCCTGATGTAGACGCCGCACTGCAAGAATTCCTTCGGGAAAATTGGGACATCTTTGTGTGGCACTCTTCAGACATGCCAGGAATCCCACGCCGGTTGGCAGAGCACAGCCTAAATATCCTAAAAGGATTCAAGCCAGCCAAACAGGCTCTTCGGCCATTTTTCGGACCCAAAAGACAGGCAATGGGAGAGGAGCTAGCCAAACTATTAGAAGCCGAATTCATCAGAGACATAAAACATCCGGACTGGCTAGCAAACCTGGTAATGGTACCAAAGAAGGACAAATCCTGGCGCCTGTGTGTCGATTTCAGGGACCTTAACAAGGCTTGTCCAAAGGATCCTTTCCCCCTTCCCCGCATCGATCAAATTATCGATGCTACCGCAGGGCACGATTCATTGTGCTTCCTCGACGCATACTCCAGCTACCATCAAATCAAGAAGGCGGAGACAGACCAAGCCGCAACAACATTCATTACTCCATACGGACCATTCTGCTTCAACACAATGCCCTTCGGGCTCAAAAACACCGGCGCAACATATCAGCGCATGATTCAGACATGTCTGGCAACCCAGATCGGCAAAACAGTGGAGGCATACGTAGACGATGTGGTCATTAAATCCAAACACGTCAAAACTCTAGTAGACGATTTGAGGCTCACATTTGACAACCTCCGAGCATATGACATTAAGCTCAACCCAGAAAAATGCGTTTTCGGTGTACCAGCCGGAAAGCTCTTGGGCTTCATTGTATCCGGTAGAGGAATTGAAGCAAACCCAGCCAAGATCCGAGCTCTGTCACAATTGGATATCCCAAAAGACCTCAAGCAAATACAAAAATTGACTGCATGCGTGGCGGCTCTAAGCCGCTTCATCTCCCACTTGGGAGAAAAGGCATTACCCCTTTATCGCCTCCTCCGACGCACCGAACACTTCGAATGGACGGATGCCGCCACGGCCGAACTCGAAGAAATAATGGCCATATTGGCAACAAATCCGGTCCTGGCCGCGCCCAACTTGGGCAAACCAATGTTATTATATATCGCGGCAACACATCAAGTTGTAAGCGCGGTGCTCGTCGTCGAACGAGAAACGGAAGGACACAAATTCCCTCTTCAAAAACCAGTGTACTACGTATCCACTGTTCTAACTCCATGCAAGTCCCGGTATCCACATTATCAAAAGATAGCGTACATGATGTTCATGGCATCCCGGAAGCTGCGACACTACTTCCAAGAGTGTTCGATAACAGTAGCCTCCGAAGTACCTCTTAACGACATTATAAACAACCGCGACGCGACTGGAAGGATTGCAAAATGGGCCATTGAGCTCCTACCATTCGACATAACTTACAAACCACAGCGAGCTATCAAGTCGCAAGTTTTGGCTGACTTCATCGCTGAATGGACCGAAGCCGAACTCCCTAAAGAGTACGGCGCATACTCCAATTGGATCATGCACTTCGACGGCTCCAAAAAGTTGGCCGGCCTAGGGGCTGGCGTCGTCCTGACGTCCCCAACTGGAGACACAGTCCAATACGTACTCCAGATAATGTACACGGACTCCAACAATGCAGCCGAATACGAGTCCCTTCTACATGGTCTCCGAATGGCAATCTCCATGGGCATTCAACGCCTAGAGGTCCGTGGGGACTCAAACCTCGCAATATCCCAAATAAATGGAGACTTTGACGCCAAGGATCCGAAAATGGCAGCCTACCGTAACGCCGTCTTAAAAATGTCAGCTCGGTTCGAAGGACTCGAATTCCACCATATAGCCCGGGATAATAACCAGGTGGCCGACGTGTTGGCACGCATCGGCGCAAAGTGCGACGCCGTCCCTCCCAACATCTTCCTGGAGCGGCTTTTCAAGCCATCCGTATTATGGGAAGGGGAGTCCGAAGACAATAACCCGGAACCAACCGCACCGCCCAACACCGAACACTCTGACACAATCGGTGGCTCTGCCAATGAAATAACACCTTCAACCCACGAAATAATGGCAGTCATTGCCCCATGGACGGAACCATTCCTAGCCTACTTAATCAGGCAGGAACTTCCCGAAGACCAAAACGAGGCCCGCTGCATAGTACGGCGATCTAAAGCCTACAAGGTCCATGAGGGAGCGCTTTATAAGAAAAGCACAACCGGAGTCCTTCAAAGGTGTATCTCCGAAGAGGAAGGGCAAAATCTTTTGGCTGAAATTCACGTCGGACTCGGCGGGCACCACGCCGCAGCCCGGGCCCTTGTAGGCAAGGCCTTCCGTACAGGATTTTATTGGCCAACGGCCCGGGCAGATGGTCAGGACTTAGTCCAATGATGCGTCGGTTGCCAGCTCTTTGCTAATCAAAGCCACATGCCACCCACCGCCCTCAAAACTATACCCATCACCTGGCCATTCATGGTCTGGGGGCTTGACATGGTCAGACCCCTTAAAGGGGGAACCCACAAGCAAAAATACCTATTGGTCATAGTGGACAAATTCACCAAATGGATAGAGGCCAAGCCAGTTAAAACGGCCGAATCCGGACCTATGATAGACTCCATATCTGGGGTAGTACACCATTACGGTGTCCCCCATAGCATCATCACTGATAATGGCACGAACTTCACGGCCGACGAGGTTAAACTCTCGTGCAAAAACATGGGCATCAAGCTCGACTACGCTTCAGTCTATCATCCTCAAACTAATGGTCAAGTCGAACAAGCAAATGGTCTAATCATGAGCGGCATCAAACCCAGACTAGTGCGGTCCCTTAAGCAATCTAACATGCACTGGGTAGAGGAGCTCGACTCCGTACTCTGGGGGCTGCGGACCACGCCAAACCGCACTACCGGATTCACACCATTTTTTATGGTATACGGCGCAGAGGCAGTTTTGCCCTGCGACATAATTCATGACTCACCTCGCGTGCGCATGTACGAAGAAAGAGAAGCCGAGCTGGATCGGCAGGACAGTTTGTACGCCTTAGAAGAGGAGCGTGATGTGGCAAAAGCCCGTTCCGCATTTTATCAACAACAAGCTCGAAGATATCAAAGCAGAGAAGTACGGGCCAAAACTTACAATGTTGGCGAACTAGTTCTATGCCTGCCGGACAAGAAATAGGACAAGCTCAAGCCCAAATGGGAAGGTCCCTTCATCATCGACCAGGTCCTGACCGGCGGAGCGTACCGTCTGCGAAATGCATCGGATAACCGACTCGAGCCAAATCCATGGAACGCAGCCCGTCTCCGCAGATTCTACGCCTAGCGCCGGACTCTGAGTTTGTATCCCTCCCCCATCTATATTTTATACTTTAACTGTCTTTTATTTTCCCCCTCTCTTTTTTTTCCTTTTTCTTCTCTCACGGGCCTTCGGTGGCTCGTTTGCGCATTGTTCGCACACACTTGACGTGCAATCCGCACTCATTATACCTGGGGGCTTCTTTAACAGAAGCTTAATTATACGGGCCTTATACCCAACACACGCGTCACACTTCCGCATGTGCCTTTTATTCACCATTAAATGCATTGATATGACTTAAGTTTTGGCCAAGCTGGGTTGCCTGGCTCCTGTGCTTACCCCTACGTTCCCAATTGTGCGGCTAGGAGGTAAAGGGAGCACCTCTGCGATTGTTACTGCCGGGTCAGCCGGATGTGTACATCAGACTGGGTGAAGCCGAAAGCTAGCGTTCTTAAGGGAATATTCGGTCGGTGAATTGAAATATGATTTCTTACCTATTTATTTATCTGCCCCCAGATGCTTTCCTGCTTTTTTCGCAGCCCAGACATGCACTTTAGGGCATGCCTCCCAGGGAAAGGAACCCCTAACGGAACTATTCTCCCTGGAAGATGTTTCTTACTAACCATGTAATATAACATAACTAGTTGGGCACTTGTCTGATAAAGCACTAATGACCCCTACGCCTGGTCTCC
Source organism: Triticum aestivum (assembly GCF_018294505.1). Taxonomy (NCBI): domain Eukaryota; kingdom Viridiplantae; phylum Streptophyta; class Magnoliopsida; order Poales; family Poaceae; genus Triticum; species Triticum aestivum. The sequence continues at coordinate 216,078,462 of NC_057810.1, read as the reverse complement.
ATGCATGCCCCGGTTTATTACATAACCATGAGGGTATTCGGACACACTGCGGACTATCGGCTCCCGAGGTTGAAGCGAAAAGGTCCGCAAAGACAAATGATCTACAATCCGGCTAGAAGGCATTTTCAATGTCATTTCAAATTACACAGTCAAGCTGACTGACAGTATTCCTCTTTGATACCATCTAATAAACTGTCTAGTTTACAGTCCCGTTGTGAATACTTTGCGGCCAACTCTACTTGGTCGTACACTAAGCTCACAGGGATCTCCTTCCCATCGGGCCCCACAGGTCCGACCTCGGCCATGTGGTTTGGGTCAGCCTTCGCATACCGTGTCTTCACCATGGCCTAGGCCTCCCTGGCGCCTTGACAGCAGGCCGATATCTTCCATAAATGGAAGTGCCGCCGTGCTCCCTGAAGCTTCTCCGCAAGCTCTCCAAGACCTTCGGGCAGGGACACGGAAGGCCACAAGGCCTGGGCGACCCCGCTCATCACCTGCCGAACTCGTTCGTGCAGTTGCAACAGCTCGGGAAGTAGGTCACCCGTTGAACCGGGCATTTCCTCCACAGGACGACCTGTGAGCACGCCTACAGACATATTTCTATCAATCGACTTCCTCGCCAAACTCTTCTTTTCAAAAAAGTTTGCTCAAGCACTTACTATAAATGATGCGACGAAGCCGCCGATTCTCCTTCACGGAGTCAGACAGCTGGGCCCGAACATCTTTTAGTTCCTCGCCCAGCTGGGTGTTGGCATCTTGGAGTTTGTTCCTCTCTTGTTGCACCCTCATAAGCACCTTCTCGCCAGCCATCAGCTGGCGTAGTAGTTGTTGCTTGTCCGGATCTAGTCCGGCGCCATCTGCAATATTATTGTCAGACTTATACACACGCCGCACTCCACAAACTGCTTATCTTTCGAAGTATGTATTACCAGAGGGGGTCTCTATGGCTCCCCCTGCGGCAGCTAGTGTGGCCTCAAGTTGGGCCTTGCACTCTTGAAGCTCCTGGTAAGATCCTGCATAACAAATGATCCTTAAATCAGTTATTCTAACTATTTTAAGTCTCGGGGGCTACTGGCATATATAACTGTCAAAATTCCTCACTCGTATGTCTTTCACATACTGCTCCGTGGCTCTGGCTAGACCATCTTGAGCAGCACGGAGGTGCGCATCACCCGAATTAAAGGCATTTAACGCCTCGGGGGAGAAGCATGCGTCACGAAGAACCGTCCGGCGGTGCCTGTGATTCATGGCGCTCTACACCTCAGATCTGGTGGCGGACAACCTGTCGGCGTCCTCCGTTGGAGGAGCACCCGACGCACGCCTTGCGTTCGCCTCCCCCTCCGGACCTGGTGTTGGAGCCCGGCCGGTGGAGGCTGGATTGGCAACCTCGCCGGGCACAGTCCGACGAGCGCTCTTTCTCCTGAAAAAACCACGAGCGTTAATATGCCTTCCAGGAATCTTTTCCGGAAATATGGGGGCACACCATACCGTTGCGGCGACGTCTCGATTCGCGCCGCACTTCTTTTCCGCCTGTTGGGCCGAGCTGCCCCTTGTTGGTCAGCCGCCGCAGGTTCGGCTTCCCGCCTCAAAGGAACCTCCTGCGGAGCACCATTAGTATACGGTGGTCAGAAATAAGCATGGATGAGTCATGGTGTCAGGACACCGGTCACAGTTACCTGGGAAGCCGGAGATAAACCGGGGTAGTCGGCCGTAATGGCGACCAAAGCATTGTCTATGCTAAGTTGGTGGAACACCCCATCGATCAGCTCCACCTTTATGTCCGGATCCTCTTCGGAGGCCGGATCAAGGGATCGTTCCAGATCCTCTAGTTGTGGAGCCAGGCTGTGTATATCCTCTACGGCTCGGCGCAGTTCCTGCGTCGAAACCACAAAGTGAGACACTTAACTTTGGAATATGGATCGGATAGACAAACGTCCGCTTACCCAGCTCCGAGGGTTGTTCATCAAAAAATCATTCAATGGACTCGCGTGGAGGAAGTCCTCCTTCTCCCCCTTGTACAAGCCGGACAGGATCTTCACCAGATCGGCAACCGATCCCGGCCCCTTGCGGCCATGACGGGTGGTGTCATCCTCCCCGTTGAAATCCCACATGGGGTGGCCCCTATATTGGAGCAGCTACACCCCTCGCATGATGCATGTGGCCATGACTCCAATCATGGTCAATCCGGAATGAGCCAGTAACCTTATTCGGCCCATCAGATATTGAACGTCCCCATCATTCTCCCGTTGAGGGCTCTGCGGGCGCCAACTCAGGCGTTTCTTTAGAGGAGTGTTGCTGAACTCCGGGAGGCCGATCCGAACTAGGTCCGGCAGCAGGGCGTCCTCCATATAAAACCATTCCGAAGGCTAGTCTTCAGACGCCTTCTTCGGGGTTCCGGATAGATATCCGGTCCCGGCGATGCACCATATTTCGGCTCCGCCCACTTGATATACCGACCCCTCATGAGAACGGGGTACGAGGCAAAACAATCTCTTCCATAGCGCAAAATGGGCCTCGATGCCCAAGAACAGCTCGCAAAGGGCCACGAAGCCCGCGATGTGCAGGATGGAGGCAGGCGTAAGGTGGTGAAGCTGGAGCCCATAGAACTCCAGAAGACCCAGGAGAAACGGATGTATGGGAAATCCGAGTCCCCTTATTAGATAAGGGATGAAACATACCCGCTCTCCTTTGGAGGGATTGGGGACGTTCTTCGCCTGCTTTCCGCCCTTGTAGGTGGCGAGTCCGGCTCGAACTGGAACCATAAAGGCTGGGGGAAGATATCCCTCTGCTTGGAGCGTCACTAGCTCGCTATGCGGGACTGAACATCTCCCCCAATCTCCTGGCTGAGGGCTGGGAGTGCGAGAGGAGGAGCCGTGTCGACTGTCCATGATGGAGTGGATTTTTGTCAGAGGCGCTTCAATGAATACTCGCGGAAGGAGGATGGTGTGATTCGGATCTAGATCCTCGCCTCTCTTATAGGCAGCTTATTCGCGCAGATAGGGGGTAAAACGTAAAGTTCCCTGGCTTTTCGCATTCATACAACACGTGGAAGAGGGCCATTATTGCACGTGGAAGCCAAGGAGCGCAACATTTATAAGGAAGCCGGACACCATTCGGCAAGCACATGGAATTTGGAGGAGAACCCGCCTTGCAATGCCGAAGACAACACGCGCGCCGGACTCGTCGTCATTGAAGCCTAGTCCGGGGGCTACTGAGGGAGTCCCGGACTAGGGGGTGTCCGAATAGCCGAACTATCATCATTGGCCGGACTCCAAGACTATCAAGATACAAGATTGAAGACTTCGTTCCGTGTCCGGATGGGACTTTCCTTGGCGTGGAAGGCAAGCTTGGCGATACGGATATGTAGATCTCCTACCATTGTAACCGACTCTGTGTAACCCTAGCCCTCTCCGGTGTCTATATAAACCGGAGGGTTTTAGTCTGTAGGACGAACAACAATCATACCATAGGCTAGCTTCTAGGGTTTAGCCTCCTTGATCTCATGGTAGATCCACTCTTGTACTACCCATATCATCAATATCAATCAAGCAGGAGTAGGGTTTTACCTCCATCGAGAGGGCCCGAACCTGGGTAAAAACATCGTGTCCCTTGTCTCCTATTACCATCCGCCTAGACGCACAGTTCGGGACCCCCTACCCGAGATCCGCCGGTTTTGACACCGACAGCCCTCCTCAGTTCTTGCTTGAAAATGTTGAGGTAAATAATCTTGACAAAGAACGCCAGAATGAGTGAAGTAGGGGAAAGAGTGACGACTTACCCAGCTTGGGGGATTGTACATAGAAAACCCATCCCGCGGTTTAATATGAAGGAATTCTTCTTCTCCTTTATACAAATCGGATAATATCCTCGCTAGAGCAGTGGAGGAGTCTGGACCCTTACGACCACAGCAGGTGACATCATCTTCCTCGTTGTAGTGCCACATGGGCTTCCCCCGATATTGAAGTGGCTGCACTCCCCGTATTATGCATATTGCCATAACCTCGACTATTGTCAGCCCTGATTTTGCCAGCTACTTTATCCTGCTCATCAGAAAGTGTATTTCTCTGGTATCCTCCTCCTGGGGGCCCCGAGGGCGCCAACTTCGACGTGCCTTCGGCGGAGCATCACTGAACTCAGGGAGACCTGTCCGGACTATATCCGGAAGGGGAACGTCATCGACATAAAACCACTCTAAGGGCCAATTCTCTGGTGCCTTCTTGGGAGTACCGGATAGGTATCCGGTCTCGGCGACGTGCCATACTTCGGCTCCGCCCATTTGACATATGGATTCCCCCTGGTTATGAGGGACGAGGTAGAACAACTTCTTCCATAACCCGAAGTGAGCCTCGCAGCCCAGAAATAGTTCACAAAGGGCGATGTATCCTGCTATGTGCAGCACGAAGGCAGGGGTAAAGTTGTGCAACTGGAGGCCGTAGAACTCCAGGAGCCCGTGAAGGAATGGGTGGATTGGAAACCCGACGCCTCTTAGCAGATGCGGGATGAGGCATATTCGTTCCCCGGGGGATGGATTAGGAGATCTCTCCACTTGCTCCCCGCCATTATAGGTGGCTATTCCGGCTCAGACGGGGACCATGAACGCCGGTGGAATAAACCCTTGGGTCTGAAACTTTATCAAACGACTTTGAGGAACTGAACACTCTTCCCAGTCGCCTGGCTTGGAGCGAGGGGAATGAGAGGAAGAGCTGCGGCGACCGGCCATGTTGGAATGGTTTTTTAGAGCACTCTGTTGGATGCTTGCTCGGGGGAAGAGGGTGAGGCTTGGATCTGAGAATCCCCACCTCTTCAAATAGACAGTTTGCCTGCCGGACCGGGGGTGGCAAATGCAAAAATACCTCGGCGCCTTGTATTCGCTCGACACGTGGAGATGGTCATTATTAAAGCATAAAAGCCAAGGAGTACAACATTGATGGGAAGCCGGACACTGTTCGTTGCAACATGTACTTTGGAGTATTCGGAGATGGAACCCGCCTTGCAATGCTGAAGACAAACTGCGCGCCAGACTCATCATCATTGAAGCCTGGTTCAGGGGCTACTAAGGGAGTCCTAGATTAGGGGGTATCCGGATAGCCGGACTATATACTTTGGCCGGACTGTTGGAGCGTGAGGATACAAGACTCAAGACTCTGTCCCGTGTCCGGATGGGATTCTCCTTTGCGTGGAAGACAAGCTTGGCGATCCGGATGTTATATTTCCTTCTTTGTAACCGACTCCATGTAAACCCTAGCCCTCTCCAATGTCTATATAAACCGGGGAGTTTAGTCCTTAGAGGGATGATCACAATCATAATCATCATAGGCTAGCTTCTAGGGTTTAGCCTCTACGATCTCGTGGTAGGTCAACTCTTGTCATACCCATATCATCAATATCAATCAAGCAGGAAGTAGGGTTTTACCTCCATCGAGAGGGCCCGAACCTGGGTAAACATTGTGTCCCTTGCCTCCTGTTACCATCAACCTTAGACGCACAGATTGGGACCCCCTACCCGAGATCCACCGGTTTTGACACCGACACTCATACCCTTGAGAGAGGGTTCTTGAGAGGTCGCCGTAGTATATTAGCTTGATGCTACGTAGGTCCTGGATGGTACCTACTATTGTCCTAAGATGTTTTTGACCATAGCTTGGTCGAGCTGAACACTTGGCCCTTGGGTAGTGATGACCCACAAGTATAGGGGATCAATCATAGTCCTTTAAATAAATAAGAGTGTCAAACCCAACGAGGAGTATAAGGAAATGACAAGTGGTTTTCAGTAAGGTAATATCAGTAAGCACTAAAATTGATGATGACAAGTAGTTTGATAGTAAGATAATTTGTAACGGGCAAGTAACAGTAACGGTAAATAAAGTGCAACAAGATAACCCAATATTTTTGTAGCAAAGGACATGCCAAAATGATCTCTTATAATAAGCAAAGCATTCTTGAGGGCACACGGGAATTTCATCTAATCCCTTTCATCATGTTGGTTTGATTCGCATTCGCTACTTTTATAATTTGATATGTGGGTGGACCGGTGCTGCTGTTCTTACTTGAACAAGCCTCCAGTTATGATTAACCCCCTCGCAAGCATCCACAACTACAAAAGAGGAATTAAGATAACAATCTAACCATAGCATTTAACTTATGGATCCAAATCAGCCCCTTACAGAATAGCGCATAAACTAGGGTTTAAGCTTCTATCACTCTAGCAACCCATCATCTAACAACTACTCCACAATGCATTCCCTTAGGCCCAAATCAGCCCCTTAAAGAATAGTGCATAAACTAGGGTTTAAGCTTCTGACAAGCGTTAAGCATAGCAAAGTCATATGGGGTCAATCATAGTCCTTTTTATAATTAAGAGTGTCGAACCCAACAAGGAGCAGAAGGAAATAACAAGCGGTTTTGAGAAAGGTAATATCTGGAAGCACTGAAATTGTCGGTGACAAGTAGTTTGATAGTAAGATAATTTGTAACGGGCAAGTAACGGTAACGGTAAATAAAGTGCAGGAAGATAGTCCAATCCTTTTTGTGGCAAAGGACATGTCGATCTCTTATAACAAGCAAAGAGTTTTTAGGGCACACGGGAATTTCATCTAGTCACTTTCATCATGTTGCACTAGTACAACGAGGTGCTATACCAACGGTTTTCAACCCCTTTCTGTGATGGAATTTAGAACCGTCGCCAAGTGAGTGTTGGTGATAGGGGGTCCTTCGCACATGACCCAGAAACCATCGGGGATAGGGAGCCTTGGTGCATACAGTTGTCCCTATAAAACTATTTCTGATATCTCGAATATCCCAAACGCTCCATCCTTGGTACTCGTTTGTGCTCGCATTGCCATCATAGTTGGTATTATGTGGTGCTTCATTTATGATGCGCGACCCATAACACAATTCACGATTATAGAACGTGTATGATAAGTAGGCAATCAAACAAATTAACTTTCCCCGAACCGTATGTGATAATAAGATTAGCTAATCATCGATGAGTGTTAGATAGGATTACGAAATGATAGACCGTCGTAGAATCATCGTACATGATAGCTATTGCATACCCTATTCTATGTTGCAACATTTATGATGCGTACCACATCAGAAATAGTTCATGATTGCAAATCGTGTAAAATAAGGCAACTATCACAAACGTTTAGTTTGCCCACACCATTTGTGATATTGTCTGACATCACACACACTTTGCAAACGGCAACTGTGTGCATGATCGCACATGTTTCCTCTCCATGAATCGTGTCGCATTATGGTGTATATCACAAACGTTTGTGTTTTACCAACCATGTGCGCTGTAACAGCCTGCAGAGCTAATTTCACCGTAATTTAATTGCTGCTATTTAAAATTGTACGGTATTTGAATTTGGAAGTATGCCATAGCTTTATTCATATCCATCAGGTTCAAACAACCAATGCATTATTTGTTTCACACGTACATATGTTCAAGAATTACATAAGTACCAAATAAAGAATGATGAACCAATGTTGTATACTTGTACTATTATAGACGGTAAAGAAAGAGGCAAAATACATTTTGGTTGTTGAACAAGGTGAAGCGGAATGCCCATATTGTGCCCTCCTCCAATGCAGAAGGCATGCATGAATCTAGTCCAACCCCTTGTGATGGCCGACCACCCATCCTTCACTGTCTTCATGAACGCATCTAGATAGTCATCGTGTTCTGGTAGAAATAATTTAACCTTTGCATGCCCACCAATCATGTAGTTTGAGAGTTAATCTTGTGTAAACTGCTTTGGGAACCACTACAAAAGAAAAAGATTCAGACATTGTCATCTAACACAACTCATTTTGGGTAGTAAAAAGAAGGCTGCAGAGCTCTTACTTACCATCCTGCAGTTTGCTGTTGTCTTGGATAAAGTGTAAACAAATAGTTTAATTGCCATTTTTTGACCCATTTTACTAACAATCTTTATTAGCTTCCTCACTTTATGTTGGTTCATCAATATCTCATTGCCCCATAGGCAGAGAATGTCGAAGCGCGGATCGTTACTAATGACATATGTACGTAAAAGCACCAAGTTAATATTAGAAGCTAAACAACAATTGCACAATGGTGTAGTACAACACTCCCTCCGTCCCATTATATAATATCTTATAACATCCAATATACTCACATATTGGATGAATTAACATCTTATATTATGGGCCGGAGGGAGTTTATTGCATTTTTACAAATTATCAGCTGATGAACTGCTGTTGTGTTGTTGTTGTTGTTGTTGTTGTTATTGTTGTTGTTGTTGTTGTTGTTGTTGTTGTTGTTGTTGTTGTTGTTGTTGTTGTTGTTGTTGTTGTTGTTGTTGTTGTTGTTCTTGTTGTTGTTGTTGTTGTTGTTGTTGTTGTTGTTGTTGTTGTTGTCGTTGCTCTTCTACGTATATCTAGACATCATCAGAACATTAAGGTAACACTCTTCCTTATTGCTATGCAGCCTAGGATTGCAGACATTCAGTATAGTGTATGTTTCTATGTAGCCTCGGATATATTAGATATGGCCCTAGTTAACCTACCGATAAATGGTCACAGATATATTCATTTAAAAGTCTGATTCACCAATTAGTCCCTTATCAGACCCCGGCCTATATGGTACTAGCTACCGATATCCTGAACAGTGAGTATTTATAAGCCATGGGATGAAACTAACCTCGATGGAAAACAATAGTCGTTCCCAAAATTGTCATGTGTAAGTACATCGAGAGGCATGCTAAGCACAACAGGGTAAACATCAACCAAATATATCCATGACAGACAAAATAATCTCCAAATGATAGCTTCAGTGTGCAGGTTTAAGCATGCTAGTTAACCAAAACAAGAAGTGGAAAGGTGTGTTAACTACAATATGCCTAACATTTAACAACAAGCAAATATAGTCATTCAAACTGGTATTGTGTTGGTCTAAGTACACTCTTCATTGTTAAATAAAAGTGGAAAGGCATGTTAACTACAACATGCTTAACAACAACCAAATGTAGTCATTCATAGTGGTATTGTTGAAACTAGTATTGATGAAAGTGAACTGCACAGTTCATACTTGCACACATAGAACATTACATTGTGAATAACTGGAATAAACAAGGCATACTACGAACAACCAAATATAGCATTTGAAACTGGACATTTGCTAACTACAAACAATCGAACAACCAAAAAACTTTAAAAGAGCCATATGCTAGCTATAACAGGCTTAACATCAAGCAAATATATGCATTCCTATCTGTATGTTTAAAAGAGGTATGGATGAAAATGTACTACACAGTAAATAGTTGCACATATAGAGCATCACATTGTGGAGGACTGAAATAAACAAGGCATACTGCAAACAACCAAATATAGCAATTAAAACTGGACCTATTCTCACGACACTACAAAAGGGACTCGACACAACAAATCATAGATTCCCGCTTGTGAAGGGGCACGACAAAACAAATCATGGGTTTCCTCACTTGTCACAGATGGGCTTGTTCCCATGGGAAGAGCACAGACCCTGGGTGTGCTCCATGTTGTTGCAGATGGGCTCCTTCTCCTTGGAAGAGCACCGCTATAGGGTGCCCTCCCTGATGTCGCAGATGGGATCTTTCCCCTTGGAAGAGATGGAGAGGGTGCCCTCCTCGTGGTCGCCATCGATGAGGTATGACTTAGAAGCTGTGGATCCCAAGCCAGTGTCGTAGAAGGTGTACTTCAGAAATGACAAAAGGGGCTCGATGGCGATGTAGGATGGCAAATTCTTGACAGCGAGCCAGAGGAGATTGACGTCGGGGCCATGGATGAGATCGACGGCGGTTGAAATCGAGGGGTTGTGCATGGGCCACTTAACCTGTGACATAGCACTAGTCAGGACGTTGGTGTCAATGACCTCGATGTCGTAGCCGGCGTCTGCGACATACCCACATACTCTAGCCCGCTGATTGACAGCCTGCGGCCAGTAATGGTCATCAGCTTCCTTGGCGGCCACCTCGGCGACGTCGGGCGAAGAGGCTATGATACACCTCGGGCCAGTCGCTCCTTGAGCTCCACAGGAAGCATAGCCAGGCATAGGCTACGACACTCTGGAGTGGGGGATGGGGATTGGGATCTATGGGAAAGGGGGCGTTTGGCAGGCGTCATCTAAGGAACTTAGGGCGGCTAGGGTATGGAGATCGGTGGGTAAGCTGCAAGGGTAAACTAGCTGATGTTGACAATGGAGGCCTTGCGGAGGCGACGACGATGGCGGCCCCTTGCTAGGGTTTCGAGTGAGGGAGGGGTTGTGGTGGGTGTGTGTGTGCGCGCGCATGCCCGAGGAGTTTTTGGGGTGTGTGTGGGGGGTGTTTGAGGAAATGACACGACTACTAAATTTTTTACTATGGGGAATAAAATGCCGTGGCTATTGAAAATTTGGATGATGGTGCATCGCACACGGTCCCAAAATAACAATTGTGTGTTATTAAATAGAAAAACCCTCGAGTCGGGCAGATACTTTCGAGGGATACAGGCGGGAGCGGGAACACCAAACATCACACCCAGTCGAAACATACAATCGTGTGTTATCAAACAGAAAAACCCTACAGGCGGGTAGATATTTTTGAGAGGGGAAGCCTCGTGGAGCCCAATGTACTATGCTGATGTGCGTGACAGGGGCACCGGCGTGGCACACGGTTAGTGTGTGAACCGTGTCTATTGCATCATCTGACTAGTCTAATGTTCATAAATTTGGTGAAAATGATGCGGGAAAGGGTCAGAACATGAACACACTTGCATGTGGGCCAAATATATGTATGAAGGGTGGTTTGATATTCAAATACGAAATG